>NW_009720218.1:0-1751 GCF_000703405.1 Apaloderma vittatum
CCTTCCAAACCCTAACATTCCGTGATTCTGTAAAATAAAGACTTGGGAGTTTTCTGGTGAATTGTGGAACATTACATAGATACTGCTGTGCTTCGGAAGATCTCACAAAATAGGCATCCTTGGGGCCCGGATGAGGGAGGAACACTCTGAAACTGGAAGACTGCTGCAATTAAGAGATATTTAGCAACTGCAAAATTGTGTCCTTGAAAAAATGTTAATAAATAACTAGGAGTCCAAAATACTTCCCGATTCATTAGTTTATGATTATTGTTTTCCTTCTAACAGTGGTTTTCCCCATCATTTGTATTTCCTTCTTCAGTCCCATTATTAGCCTGTGATTAAATTGATTGTACTATTCTTTCCTGAGCTCTGACAGCAAAAACATTCTCTGACCAGAGTATGCAACAGTGAGAGTTTGGGCACTTCATTATTTTGTCTCTAGGAGTTGATCACAAAGTGTCGGTTGTGAATTGTTTCATGTGATTTTTTGTGGGTTTTTTGTTTGTTTGTTTTTAAGAAAACAGAAGACCTTCAAATACGTTAAAGTGAATGTACTAAAAACCAACAATGCATAACATTATTGTACTAATGGCATCTGCGGTGGGTTACACTATGCAGGAAAAAAAAGGAAGTCGCTTACAATCCCACATCAGGTGATGCTCTCTACCCTTTTATCCCAGGATCCATCCTTTCTCCCATAGGCATCTGCTATTCCCACCTGCACAGTGTTCTGCACAGGGGTCTGTTCTGGCTGAGAGCACACACAGCACTAACATGTTTCTAGTTCAGGTGTCAGGAGCTGTATGTACTTGTTTCTCCCAAGCAATGCCATGGTTTTCCTTAGCTGCCTTAAGCATCTTTACATGGCATCTTTTTCTGCACTGAGACATCCTCTGAAGGTGATGCTGAGCAGTAATCCTTTTCCCTTCCTGATTGTAATGTTGTTTTTTTTTTCCTTCCGTTGGCCACAGAGCTTTCTCGGATATGTTTTCAGACCCTTTTGAAATACACGTGTGCACTGCAGTCCACATTGCAGGCACTGCTCTTATCACAGGCTGGAGGGTATTTGTTGTGGGACGCAAGGAAGAGTTTTGTTGCTGTTAACTGTGAGAGTTATAAGTGTGCTTTTTGTAGCTTAAAATGATATTTCAGGATTAAAGACTTTCAAGATAATTTGAGAATCTCTTTAGGGCAAGGAGTCGGAATATCTCCCACTGTCATTAGGGCCTAAGAGCGCAAATTAGTTTGACTTTTCTGTGAGCACAGAGTGTTGGTAATATTATCTATTTGCCCTTCTGATTTCTGGACATAAAAGCCGGAGCCAAGATGATAGCAACTTTTTCAACACGTTTCCAGGCTGCTGGTGACTTCAAAGGGTTGGCATGATTGGTGGGGGGAGCTGCGGATGGCACTTGGAGGACGCAGGTTAGGTTGGCTGCTAAGTTAATAACTGTAGTCACTACTACCTGTGCTGGGGTTTACAGACTGGTGAAGGAGTACTATGAAGGAAACTGAATTGCATCTAGACAAAGCAATATGGAGGTCTTCACGGCCCTCTCTGGCTTTGATTTTTTCTTTTTCTTCATTCTTGTACCTCCTTTGGCAGTTTTTGTAGGACAAGTTTGAAGAGTCTTCTGTCTCAGGTTCTGCTGTGGTCCTGTGGAATTTATTGATCCTCATAAAAACACCTGAAAGTACCTGTTTGGCAGCCACATGCTCTTGTAGATACATCTGAAGAGCAGCAGGCATAG
>NW_009720218.1:1782-5908 GCF_000703405.1 Apaloderma vittatum
GTGTGGGTCCTTGTTCACAGGAGGATGTGAAAATGTCTGTGCTAGAGCTCACCAGAGGCTTACAGTGGTGGAGGTGCTCTCCTGTTGCTGGCAGCAAATGGGAAGAATAATCTCCTAGCAGGTGAAGTGCCAGTCCCTGGATATAGAAACACAGTTTTGGGTTCTATGAAGAGGTTTGCAAGCTTGGAGAGTCACACTTGGTGGTTTCACTAGTTCTCTCCCTGGTTCCAATACAGTACAGCAAAAGAAATTAGATGGTTTGGCCTTATGCTTGGAGACAATTGTGAGTGATGCTGGATATGACCTGCTACCCAGTTATATTGCTGACGTGTATATATATATATATCAGAAACTTTATAAAATATTCTCTAAAATGTAATAAAAAGAAATAGAATGCTTTAAAGACATAAAATAGTTTTTTATCTCCAAGGTTTATGCTATGAATCACTCCCTTGATTTACATCCTTATAATCTGATTTATACCCATTTATTGTTTACTTTTGTTTATATATAATCTGATGTCTGATCCTGGTTATCTTCTTTTAGGGCTGAGAGAGGATCATAAAATGATGCAAAACAACACAAATGCCTAATTCTTCAAAGTCACTATTTTTCATGCATTGCAATGAATATAATAAATTAATGCAATAAATTATGTGAGCCAAAACGATTTTAATTCTTCACTTTTCACTTAATCATAACAATTGCAATATTCTTAGTTTACGTAATATTTTCTGTTAAAATTGACATTTTCCCCATGAAGCCACACTGGACTGTTCAGAAAAGAACCAGTAATAATACTCCTTAAGTGAACAATTAATAGTGTTCACCCTCTAAGCCTTTTAAAATCAGATATTGCTCACACTGATTCTGGGAGATGTGTGGGTAAATTTTTTAAGTTTATTTAGTAATTATGAAATACCGTGAATAAATGAAAAAAAGTTAGATTTTCTAGTAATTTTCTGAATTTGTAAAAGCTGAAATGTAAAAACATACTATGTGTCAGTAAAGAAAAAAGATATATTGAACAAAACCTTTCCTTCAATCCCAGCTATGGTTTTCAAACTATATTTATTTTTTTTTTTCCATTTTGGTTTCATGCAGTTCTGAAGCCAGTACGAATGAGGCAAAATAGCAGATCACATCTACCAATCAAGGGACCATAATACTGATTGAAATGGGCAGGCTGGTATAGAGGTGTATTAAGTTATTCTGTATAAAGAGCTACTTAGATATCTCGATATTCACTGGGAGATATTTTTCCATCTTGTTTTCATGATTTTGATTTTTTTTTTTAAAATGTTGTCCTGTATAAATATTAGAAGGTGTTTATGGTCTGCCTGAGCAAGTAATAGGGGTCTGCCAAACTAATTTTCATCTGTTAAAATCTTTATGTGAGTAAAACAGCCAAGAAAATGAAGAAAGAAGCTCATATCTCGATTCACAGAAAGATTTCCTGCTGTAGTGCATTCAATATTGTGTGTAATACTTAAGTCTGATCTAGCTTACATCAGACTATCAGCACAAACTCTCTTGACTGATGTGGACTGATACAAGGTGCTGAGGACCATTTGCCTGGCAAGTTACAATGTCCTGACTTTGTCTTCTGAAAGAAGAGTCAAAATAGTATCTAATCTTTATAATCCAAGTACAGTTTTTGTGTACTTTCACAATTTAGTTGGAAATGCTTAATCCTGGGAATTATACTTCCAATTGTGCACATACCAAATATTTTCTGAGACTAATTGTTCTTCTTTTACGTTTCCTCCTTTGCTTTAAACTGGACAACATGATTAATCAAATCTTTGGCAGAACATTGAAAGAAGTTTATAATTGCTTGCATGTAATTTATGGCGTAAGGAATATCTAACTTCTTGCACTATATTGCTCTGAGGAGGGGTTTTTTGTGTGTTTTTGTTGTGGGTTTGGTTTGTTTGGGGGTTTTTTGAGAGCAGTAACTGAGATGAAAGAAGGACTGTGATAGGATGTAGAGCGAAGCTAAACTGTGTAAGAAGGAAGCGTGGTTAAGGAAGTTGCAGGATAGAAGCGGAAGCCATGAACCTGTCCGGGGACTTGGGAGGACCCAGTTTCTTTACAAGTCACTTTGGCTGCATGCAGCAGGTGCTCTCTTCCTCCAAAAATCAGAACTATGGGAACAAGCCCTTTTACTTTCTTTCCTAATCACTGGTTGCCTAAACACCTTCTTTAAATAAAATAAAATTTAAAAAATAAAAAAGTCAGTCTTGTAAAGAATCTGTATGGAGCTGAGAGTTGTAGTTTATCTCTGAGAGGAGACAGGCAGCAGGCGAGTTGCTCTCCACAGTGTCAAGGTAGCTGCTATGCATTTGAAGCCAAATTTGTTTTTTTCATTTGCCACCTCTAATGTGTAAATCTGCACATATTGCTGGCCACGTGACTTCATGTTGCAAACAGACTTCTTTTTATCTCTCTGTAGAAGAAGGAAATTTGAAGGTATACAACAAAGTGGTTTTATAGGAGATTTTTGGATTAAGTGTATAGAGATGGAATTGATTTTTAATAAAATAGAGTGGAGTAGAATGCTTGGAGTAGGATATTCCAGCCTACTTCTTCTGTGACTTGAACAATTGGCCTCTCAGAGTCTTCACACAACTGTTACCGAATCAGTCTCTGCACTTCACTTTGCTCCTCGGGGCTGAGTCTCTTTAGCACGGAGAAGCGTAGCCAGTGATAGGTTCAGCAGAAAGCCTGAGTGATGAATTGTCAGCTGTATGGTATTATCTTCCCACTTGGAGAAGAGGCTGTGCTTTATTATTGTGGAATAATACTGAGCGGGATTTAAAATGAGAAGGAGGGGAGGGAAAAGTGAGAGGAGAAATTTTGTATTAGTGTTATCATCAGTACTATAAAATTACTGATGGTATTGAGGGTTCTTCCATTCACACTACCTTTACAAATACTAAATTCACTTTAAGTGGTGAGAGTGTTCTCTCACTGAGCCTTTATATGCTGAATTTCTCACTAGAGCACGTCTTTATGATTGTTATAAGTCCTCAATAAAAAAGTTTATGCAACAAGTGCTATAAGAGATTTAACTAGAACGTCATGAATAAAATTGCAAGGGAAAGTGTATCGACAAGAAACCAATACTATGAAGCTTGTATTGTGAGGAGTAATTCCCTCAATATTCCTACAGTAATAAAACAATTAAAGTTCAGCACTTCGTAAAAAATAAATAACATGTGGTCTGCTGGACAGCTGGAAGACAAAGGTGTGTTAGAGCTAATTATATCCCTCTCAGCACCCATAATCCATATTGTTCGTAAGTTTTAGCACTAGCCATATTCTGCTTAGGATTCAGTTCACATTCCTCTGCCACATTCTGCAGCCATCGCATCATCTGCAGAGGCAGGAATGACTACATAGAGTACCAGAATGGAGCAGCCCAGCGACTGGCCTGGGAGGTGACAGCTGTTTGCTGGTTAGAAGGAAAAAGTGCTAACTGCCCCACGAACATCTCCCCCCAAAATACATGTATTTGGCATGTTTCTGTCCTCTTTTGCAGGAAATCGTCATTGCAAATCAAGGGTAGAGGGAAGTGGGAGGAGATGGTCTGAGATATCATTTGTATTTCTCTTCCTGCGCTCTTTGGAATGAAGGATAAGTGAATGTGCTCTGTGTGTTCCTAAAGTCCAATAACTAATGATTTGCTGTATAGGGATGGCATGAAAGGGGGATTTATCCAGATTCATTCACATAAAATCAGTTGACAACTGCTGACTTTTTCATGATTAACATGGGATCACTAGTGTTGCAATTATTAATGTTGTGTCTGATTTGCAGAGTTCCACTTTATTGGTTTTATTTTGATTGGAGTAAGACTTATTGCCTCCCTGGAAAACAAAGTTGTCCTTGAATGACACTATTTAAGCATTACGTTCCCCTAGACATTCATTAAGCTCCATACTTTAATTAAACTTAAGTATTACCAGTAAGTGTTGGAGGTTCTGAAACAGAAGAAGCAGAAAACGGACATACCTGAGGGCCTCTCCCCTCTCTCTAAAAGATGTCTAAATTGCTTTGGAAGAAAGAGGCGAACAAGGGTTTGGAGATTTTTTGAGATCAACTACACTAAATGTAATTCTTT
>NW_009720218.1:5939-68747 GCF_000703405.1 Apaloderma vittatum
TTGATGGTTCATAAAACACTTTTTTGTTTCTTAGAGCAGAAATTTTTTCTACCCTTTGTGTTCTTTTACTGACTCAGTGAAAGCTAAGGAGCTTTGGGGCAAAGGAGGAAGCCAGCCTGACAGGCTCCTGTTCTGGATTCATAAGGTCTAGGCTGTTTCTGTTTATCTTCTGCATGTTGTTGGACAAATGATCTTGTATTTCCTTTCCTTCCCGTTCCATTGCTCTCTTAGTTTTCTTATTGTGTGACAGTCTTGCTAAGTTTGATTAAGTTTGTATATCGTTGTTCCTTGCTGTTGTTACTGTGTTTTGCGTGATATCTTGTATTAACTTCTCTAATGGTTTTGACACGTCCCTCAGTTGCCACTTCTCACTTAGCAGTGAAGATCCTTTTCTGCTGGCTCTGCCACACTACTGTCATCCAGTATTCAGGTCATGTGCAGGAAGAGCTAAAAATAACTTCTTTATGTGTGCGTGCAAGACCTTTTATTTGTAGAACTAGAGTTGTTTAACAGTTTACGTCTCCATTTCCCAGTGTCATTACAGCACTGCAGAGAATGCAGGCTGACTTCCCAGTGTCACATAGCCAAGTTAAGGGCAGAATAAAATGCTGGAAACATTTGTATGGCTTGTCCTGCTTGTGAAAAAGTCTGTGTACAGGCAAGTACCTTCATGTTTTACGTAGCTCACGTTTCCGAGGAGGAACAAGACTGTTTAATAAGAACACATTTGCTTCTGTCTTTTCGCATATATCATAATTGAAAAGTATTCTGCTAATACTTCCTGCCTGACACATCTGTGCCATTTTAAGAATTTATCCCTTCTACAGCAAAATAGCTGTTGTCGAGTCAGCAGTTCCCTAATACGATGTAATAATAAAGAAGGTAAGAGATTTTGGCAAAAGAATTTGCTTAGTGTATGCTGTTTTATGATTAGCAGTGGCACATGGACTTTCAGGTAATATGTTTGAAGAATGTAGATAATAAAATACTGTGTTTTGTGCACTTTTGCCTCCTGAAATCTGAAATGCACACATTAGAAATAGAGATTTTAACTGCGAATTTGCTTTGATCCAGAGAACTCTGGATAAAAATGGGGAGATTCTGTCTGTTGGCCTTTATTTGTTATCATTGCTCACTCAGGTGAGCAGACTCAAACATTGCACTTTAGATATTTAATTTACTAACATTTCTACCTGTAGAAAATGCAACAACATACATAATGAGACAGCCATAATCAGAATTTGCTAAGGTTTATTAACACCTTATCAGGACTTTGAAAGGCTCAACACATACGCACTCTTCATTTGCATTATCTCACTTCATGAAATTCGAAAACAGCTTAAGCTAAGGTGTTCTCCATGGCTCATTAGCTCCTCAGAGCTTTGACTGAGGGGCATTGGTAAAAGATAAATCAATGACATGTAACGCTAAAGAAATTTGAGATTCAGTTTTTAATTATATGACTGCATTCAGGGCTGGATGCAAAAGCAGCGTCATGGCTGCAGAGCCAATCCATGGTTATAGAATTACCCCTGGGTAATGGCAACTACTGGATGGAAGCTGAAGGACGATGTTTTTTCCAGTGGAGTCAAGCTATGAAGAAACAAAATGCCTTTAATTACTTCGTAGTAATAATCGAGACTGAATGATATGTTAACCACTTTGAAATCTGCTTCTCAAAAGACTACAGGAGATGTAGTCTGGTGTAACTGCAAAGCATTATGGTGGTAGCAGGTAAAATGCCATGTAATTTATGACAGTTTCTACTGGTAGAATTCTGGTAGATACAGAAAAGAGAAAAGACCAAATGAGTTAAGGCCATGAGACAGCATTGTCTTACATTACCTTCTTGACCTGTTCTAGATTAATGTTTTTCTAATGGAAATACCAACATCCCAGAAAGCAAGCATGGCCTGTGCATATCACAGGCTGTGAATTTTTACTTACTTACATTTGAGGTGAGTGGCAAGATTGCTCTCTGATGCTGACATACTTATATTTTTGGGAAATGTAGTTTTTCTATTACATTTAAGTCATTCTGGACATATCATCTAGTCAACTTGTCCACCTTGACCTGGCAGCAAGCTGTGGTGTGTGCCTACTGTAGAGGGGAAGGCACTATAGATGGTCCCAATTGACTTATCAGGACAGTTCTGGGCTGGAAGCACTGCAGTTGCACCTTCCAGATGGGATTATTTTTATGTTACTGTGCTGGAGTCTTTGACTACATTAGCCTGAAGCTCCCTGCTCTGCTGTCCACTGTGCAGCACGGTCTGGCCCTGGAGACCCTTTTTGCAAGGTAGAATTCTCTCTCAGTTTTGAAACACATCACAAAAACTTCCCCATGATTTTCATCTATTACAAAAAATCAATTCAATCAATTTGCCCCAGTACAAAGGTTCCTTATTTTAATTGTTCATTCTAATGCCTGCTGTTGTCTAGCAGTCACTTCCCAGAGCTCCTGCCAAATTTAGTGGCTCCCCTCAGCCACTGCTGGCTGCTCTGCAATCTGAATTTGGCTTTCTTAGGAAAATGGATCAGTGAATATTGCCTAGAAACCAGGATCAGCCTAATGCTAATGGTTTTGTCCTACAGGCTTCATTATTGAGGGCAGTGGGGTACCGTTATGGGTACTACGGCTAGCTGGTGCCCAGTGCTGTCCCACTCCATAGCTGCCCAAACTCAAAGAAACTAACTTGTGACTTCGATAATTTCCCTAGCTTTGTGCCATGTATCAGTGCAAATTACCCAGTCTTCAGGTGCTTTTTTTGCGTTGATTACTTTATCCATGTCCTAAGCACATGTAGAGAAACAGTACTGTTTCATTCATGCTACTATTGAAGATCATCTTTAGATATTGTCCCATTTGCACATCCTCTCCTGAGGTGTTTTTTTCTCAGATATTTTTTAGTCTTTTATAGATTGCAGACAAACAACATCTAATTTTGTCATCTAGCTTTCATATTTTACACTCTGAAGCTGCCCTGTACTTCTGTTGTACAGCTGCAGTAATTACATTAAATATTTTCAGGCCTACTTTAAGTTATACCTTGTGCTCTTGGCCCTTCTTCTGCCTTCTGTAAAGTTTTTTCCTTTCCCATATCATTCCCCAGGAGTCAACTTTTCCTATCAGAGAAAATCTGAGGCTTTACTTCAAGACATAGGGTGTATATTTTACTGGTGAACTCACCTTCTAGGGTGTATTCCCAGGCTACCTTTTTAGTCTCTATAGACTGCTTTCCCCTGGAATTCCGATTTTGAGCAGAAGCACCTGATGGAGAGAGAGGAGCCAGAGCAGAAGCAGATGCCTTTGTCCACATCTTAAAATATAATAGATTGAATCTTTTTTTCTGATGTGTTGCTTCAGATCTGAAATTGGAGCCTTCCTAATTAGTTAACCCAAATTCCATGTATGCCTTTCCCTTCTAATTCCCGGCTCCTTATTACTCTGCTAAGAGTCTCTTGATCTTCTTTGACCATATGTGTAGCGATTGTATTGATTTAGCTGTTCATCCTTTCATCTATCACAGTCCCAAGGCCCTTTTTAGCAGAGGTGCTACCCAGCCAGTTCTTGCCTGTACCATTGCACGAAGAACTCTGTACTTTTCTTTTTGCCTTGCTCTGCTAGGCATCATGTCAGGTTCTGCCTTTACTTTGGTGCCACCATTCAGTCTGCTGAGGGGCTGCTGTGTGATCATCCAGGTTGACAAGATAATGAAATAAGAGTCTTGGCACCAACTTCAGGGATGCTCTGCCCACGGCAAGCTACTGTCAACAACCAGTGGTGAACTGTCCATTTCTGCCTTCTGAACCTTGTGTTTCAACACATTTCCAGACTATCAAACTGCCTATTCATCCAGGCTATACTTCTCCATCTGCCAAATGAGCCTGCTCTGTAGGACCTGGTGGAGATGAGTGTTTCGGTTGTTTCAGTATAAGTTTAGTTTCAAAAACTACCAATTTTAAAAGAATTTTTAGTATATCAAAGGGCCATTGCAGAAATACTAATTTTTCATGAAGTTGAAATATTAAAATGCAGTACAATATGAAGAGCATCTCTTCCTGGGCATATTTTAGATGGATAGTCTGAGAGCTATGATAAAGTGTTAGGCAAAGGAACCTGGTAAGTTTTTAACTAATCGTTAAAGCTGAAACATTTTACTGCAGGGGCATCTTCTGATGGAAAGTTAATTTTAGCAAGGACTGGCCGGTTTGGTACATACATAATCCAACACAACTAAATGTGTGTATTTTCTATATGAGTTAATACTTTTAGTCTTAAAATTTATTTAAAGGATTGCACAATGTCATGCTTTTAAAAAATCTGTATCTTTTGAACATGTTCTGTCAATCAGAAAATCTTGTCAGTTGAAATGATTGCTGAAGAAAAATCTACATTACTTCTTCAGCACCAAAGGAATCAGAATTAAAGAAATGAAATTGTATTGTTTAGACTGAATTTTACTAATCAGAACTCCAGTATAATATACTTAGTTTGAATAATGCCTTCTGTTTAGGTAATGTTTCTAGAAGGTTTCAAGGATGTTTGACAGGCTTGACTGAACAAGAGTAAATGAAAATGATAAATCAACTTAATCATCATTTATATAATGGAGCAACTTATTCTGGGATTTGCTAGGGATGCAATGGCTTCCACATGTGGAAATTGATGGATATTTCTGTGTGATAGCTGGAAGAGAATAGCTTTGTCGAGTAGCTCTTTAACTCTCACTAAATCTGACGTGCAACTTCAGCATTGTGTCAGAGGGAAGATACAACCTACAGTCAGCCACCAAATACCTCAGAAGTTGTGTCCAGTCATATTTGTGTTTCAGTCATACTTCTGAAATCATACTCCTGTATGACTGATAATTCTGTGTAATGAAACTCATTTCAACTGGACTATGCAGTTAAGAATACAACCTCTCTCGTTATGGATGACTTTGAGCCTGGTTTATTCATCATTCTACAACCTTTTGGGAATTGCTGAGTTTCAGTATTTGGTGCATTTTCTTTTTCTTTCTCCCGTTACTGTAAAATTAATGATAAATAATTCTGACAAGAAAAGAATGGAAGGAAATGAGTCTCTTCTTCCATTTCCTCTTCTCCTTTCATCTGAAATAGAAACAAAATTTTCCATGCTTTGATGATTATGAGTGACTGAATGGATTTTCTGCAAACTTTTAAAATAAATTTTAGCTGTAAGCAACCTAAGTAACCAAGAAAGAAAGTATACAGCATAAATTCTATCTGGGGACTACAATAATATAATGAGCTTTCAGACATAGGCTTTTCTAATGAAAATTTCTTTCAAACAATTAATCTAATGCTATGATTAGCTTTGAGGAGCACAGTAAAATTAGAAGATTTTGGCTGAGTTTGGGGGTTGTTCTTTAACATGGTTACTTAACACTTTGATCTTTAAAATAACCTTTTGCTCATTGCTGCTTTTAAACATTTGAATGTGTATTTATGACTTACAAAAAAAAAAAAGAGCCCATAGCTTGTTAATAGTTCAAAACCATCATGTGCATTTAACACCATTCAAAAAATGTAAAAGGGCCAATATCCTGTGAAGATAGTTTAGAAAAAAATATAGGGCTGGAAAGATTCTGTGGTATTCTCAGCTTTGATTGCTTTCCTCTGTCTTCTCCCATACTGAGCTTAAGTACTTTCAAAGGCATGCATCTCTCTTGTGCCTTCATCCATTTCTGCATGGTCTTTAAAGACGCCGAGCCAGCTTTCACAAATAACGATTGATCCAACCTTCCTTTCTTTAAGTGGGGTGGTTACATAATCTGTAACATACTACTTATGTAAAATTATGGTGCCAAAGCCTAAGTCAGCATATAACAAGTTGATGGTTAATGGGACTGTCTGCATAGAGCCTCAGTGGTTATTAAAAAGGTAAATATTTTGCCTGTGAAATAATTGTACGTTGATATGGCTGACATCCCTTTTCCTTGCTACATCGGGTGTTTATGTGAAGCTTGTATAACTATTTGTATTCACTTATACTGCAGACTGTTGAATTTGAGATGCAGTCTAGAGTTTTTTGCCCTGAGACTCACCGCAGTATATGTGCTTGGTAGATAGAAGAAAAGGTGATAGTGAAAGCTTTTGAACAATGTCAGCTAGCAGACTGTATAATAAAAAGATAAGTCTATTAGGCTGAAAAATAAATCATGGAAGTCATGCCAGCACCACTGGAAAAACTTGTAAGCAGTGGCAAAATTAGGAAACCTACTCTGTCTTTTCTGTCTAATTTTCATAATTTTGTTAAGTTTTGAGTGTTTGAGGATTGAGAGGGCTGGCTTGAGATGGTTAGAAAACTTTAAATTACAACAATTTTTAATTAATGTGGGTTAGTCTATTAATTGTAATTTACGTTGTAGGAATGGAAATGTTGGAAAAGTGGTGAGACTAAGAATGGTGTTTAGAAATGTAATGAAACCATTCACTGAGAGTCTTAATTAACCACCAGACTGCATGCGTTGCCCTTTGGTAGCAAGTCTTTTTAACTTCATTCTTCAAAAGAAGTAATTGCATCATTTTTCAGGGCTGCTGCAATACTGTAGCAAAGGGCCAAGATCATTAATCATCATAATGCAGCATAAGTGATTTCAAGCTTGTGTTTGTATGATCTGTGTTCATCTCACTGCGTATCAACCTTCCACTTCACTTATTTCTGTATGTTTGTATATTACCGTATCTGCATGTTGATTTAAATTTGCTAACTTTCATGTGCCTAGGTGCAGTGATGGCAGTTATCCATTCTCTAGAGCTCTCTGTATTTCAGTTTGTTTATCTGCATCCAGGAAACTCGTTACTTGATAAATCAGTTTTTCATGTTTCTGCTCCAATAGAAAATGTTGCATATATCACAAAGATAAGTTAGTGTTAAGAGTAAATAACTGCAGTCAGTCATTTGTTCTGATGTTGATTGGGATTACAAACCTTAATTAATGTGAGTTTAGGTTATCCAAAGAGTGGTTGATCATACAGCCAGAGCATTACTTATAGCTCTAATATTCAGTCCAAATTTAGGAACATTTGTGGCTAATCTGTGTTCAGACAAATACTGGCTTTTTTTTTTTCCAGAAACAGAAACTGAAATTCTAAATACCCTAAAAGAAGCTTGTCTAAGGACAGTAGACTTCTTTACCATAGCTTATTTATGATTATTGATATCTAAAACTATATTTTTAAAAGTTAATTAAGCAGCCCAGTGGATTTCTTATCTAAGCGAATGAGAAAATGCACTTTGAATGTTGTACAGGTTGCCTCCCTGTAATGTGTGTTAGCTCAGTCACTTGAGTGTAACGCTAACAACGCTAAGGTTGTGGGTTCGATTCCCATTCGGTCCCCATGTGTTGCCTGATCTAGTCCAGAGGTGGCGCCCCTGGCGGCAGGGAGGCTGGATTAAAATGATCTCTAAGGTCCCTTCCAGTTTAGGCCAGCTATGATAAAAGTCTGAAATGGCAGTTGCAGTGTATTTTGACCATTACGACTTTACTAATGTCTTCTTTGCCTCCTTTTACACCTGCTGCTCAATTTGAATGTTGATTTAATGGCAACACTCTTTGTGCTGTAATCAACTTGCTCAGTAAGTCCTGCTTAAAGGAATAAAAAGTGAAAATAAAAAGCTGAACCAGTCTGTTATATAAATGAACACTACTTATCAGCATGTGAATGTGGAACAGAACTTGCATAATTTCAGTTCTAGTATTTTATGTGTATTTATAAATATATGACTAAGAGTATTCTATGCAACTCCTTAAAGAAACCCAGAGATTATATGATTTCTTTGTTTAATTTTTATCCTCATGGATAAGTAGTGAATCTATGCAATTAGTCATCTCCAATTAAGGAATCATTGGCTCTCTTTTACAAAGGGAATTGAAGAAGAAGTTAAATATTTTTCGCAGTGTTTTGTATGGATTCCGTTATACTGATGAAATTCACTAAATTCATTATTGTGTTAGGTGTAAAAAAATGAATTTCACTCTTCAAAGCTAAATACAGAAGCATTTTTCTCTGTTTATATACTTGAACTATATCTGTGGCGATGAAATGATCTTTGATAGTTCAATTTCCGCCCCCCCTCCCCGCCCTGAGCTAGCTCTGTTCCATTACTTCATTTTGTTGCATATACAAAGGTATTTTGTGCCAGGATCTTAATGCAATGTTTAAATACAAACACATGCAGAGCTGTGTTGAGGTCAGAGAGCTATTCCCATAGGGTGAAAACAAGCAAGGGAGAAATTAAACTACATGGCAAAAAAAACTTTATGGCAGAGATATATTAGGTTGTGAAAAGTCATTTTAGGGAAATATTAGAAACCCGTTCACTTGAGACTTACTTATAAGCAGAATTGACAAAATGCTAGAAAATGGTCTGTAGAGGGAAAGTTGTGTGGTTCAGAGCGCTAGAGGAAATAGGGTAATGGAGCTTTTCAATCTTGAAATGCAGTGATTTGGGGATAGTGAGAAAAATCACATCTGTGGTATATACTTCAGACTTCCATGTGTTATCAACACGTGTCTAGAAGTTTATTCGTTTAGACACTGAATATCTAACTTGCTCTTCTTTTGCTCCCTTGATAGCTACCTTGAAAGAAATAGCTTGGATAATGGTAGCCCACTCCATTTACAGCACATGATGGTACATTAAAGAAAGATTTGTGAGAAGTATGCTTGAAACAGTCCTGGTACTGATAGACTTCAGGTTTTTATTGTCCTTTTTTTGTTTGTATTTTTACTTTTTACGGTACTGTTGGACTGCCTGTTGCAATTCTTTCTTGAAGTCTGGTTTTATGTCCAAGTATGAAAACCTGTTCATTTTCAGTGGCTGGAATGTCTCAACCTTAATGAACTACAGGGGTTTGTTAGTTGCATTTTCCTCCCAAGTTCAAGTTATGCTGTTAGGTTGTTGGTGTTCCTTAGCAATCTTCTGTCAGCAGAATTTCCTATATTTATTTTGTCTGCAGAGAAAATAAGAACACGATTGTTGATAAAAAAAGAAACTCTTACTCAAACAGTGACTTTTAAAAATTATTGAGATGATTCCTGTGGTGTTTGGGATATTTTGGTGTTTATTTGTGGTTTTTTCAGGAAAAGAAAAGAAGAAATTGAGATTGTTCAGAAACAATTTCATCTCTCAAGAGCCACTGCAGCAGTCATTAAAAGTCATTGCCATCTGCATGAATTTCATGGGCTTGCTGCTAAATTTACACAAAAGTTTTAGGAAACAGTTCTAGAAGTTGTAGAGTTTCCTCAAGCTAAGGCTTGAGATACAAATGCTATAAAGGCACTTAAAGCAAACTTGGCATGCAATATAAATGTCATTTGTCTTTGAAAGCCTTTAAAATGAGTGTCCTGAAAGAAGCTCTGTTTAGCTGTGCTTTAGTCTTTAAGGTCACTTTAATGAAAACCTAATTTAAAACATTTGTGTGCTGATTCTATTTTGGTGCAAAAGCCATGGAATTTTGCCTTAAGTTAAAAATTACAAAAAAGACTCATTTGACTGTTTGTTCTGCTTATATTTTCTTTTGATCCCTACGGACTTTTCTTTTGCAGAACTTTCATTTGCTGCATTTGGTCTTATCTAGTTGAGATATGGGGTCAAGTTCTGCTACTATAAATCCAGAAATAATAGTAAAGACTAAGCTAAGCTAATTCTGGTGTTACTTGGATAGCTTGATAAACTTGGGACCTGAAAGTGCTTCTCAGGTTAAAATCAATGAGATTTCAACAGGTACAGGTGCTGGTTAAATCGGAACCAGATGGATTGTGGCTAAATTTCCAGTATGTTACTCTGAAACATATACCTTCATATTAAAAAAACAAACCAAAACAGATTATTTTCCAAATCAGACATGTTTTATGTATTTGATTAGAAAGTAAATCAGGGCTAATGTCTGGATTTGCATTCCTACCTGGTGATAGAAATCTTCCATGATACTAGGAGATAATGTGGTCTGGAAAACTGTTTTTTCTACTGTGGTTGTGCAGTGGAACAGGACTGGATTTAATATTTGGGAATGCTTTTCCAAACCAAGAAGGATTTTGAAGAAAACTCACTTTAGCAGGCTAACATGTCTCTGTTAAAACTTCCTAAATAGGATGTAATCAAGAATAATCTCTTAAGTCAAGGTGGTTTTTCTTCTTCCATCTGTGCTTTGGAGAACTTTCACTTCTTATTAGCTGATAGAGTTTAAATGAGGACTTGAAGTTCACTGTAGAAGATCAATAATTTACATGAACAATAATTCCCAAGAAAGTCAAACTTCCTATGGCAGAATACAGCCAGAAGTTTCCAAAGAACCTTAATACTGACAATTTTCAGCATTGGAAAGGGAAAAACAGTGTTTTGGTGACTGAACCGATATTTACTGTTTCCTGACACGGTGGTATCTGTAGTTTGATGTGCTGAACTAATTTTGCCTGCGAGCACCTTTGTGGTTAGTGGGAAATGATTGGTAAAAGGACCACACTCCTGTTGTCAGGAGAGTGGTTTACGTGTAGGTGTGCGTGTGTGCACATACAAGTAGTGACAATTTGTAATTTCATATTGATCTTTTTACCATCAGAGACTCTAAATCTTACAGCTATAACGCAGAATTGACAGCTTTGAAAGTTAGGCTGTCAGATATAAATGTTTCAAATGTTGCCCTTGTTTCAGTCATGCCCAGAACATTTTTTGAGAAACCATTCTGCTGCAGGAGATTTTGAAATTGCAATGTTTTTCTCCTGTTTAAAGGCTTGCACAGTCTCACTGCAGTTAAGATAAATACTTGGCTCTATCAAATTAGTGAAAGAGAGAGGGATACCTTTTGAATTCCTACATAGTTTGTTATTTTCACTATTTGTTTTAAAACACAGTGAAGAATAATGTAGTTGATATTAAACTGAAGAAAACTGAAAGCTTTGAGATTTATTTAATCAGTTATGTAAACCTCTGCCAGTTATCAAGTACCTTCTGAGAACGAGCACCCTGTTGATAAAAATTTGAGTATTTTGTAGATTTGGACAGCAGAACTAATACTGCACTGGCAGCATTTTGCATCTGTTCACAACTTTTGAAAGCAGCAGTTTAAAATGTGCCATCTGTAATCACCAGCTGCTTAAAAAGAGGATAACGAATGTTTGCTATTAGCTATTAACCTGGATCAAGACATTTAAAAAATCTTCTGAGCCAAGCTATGTGACATTTCTTCATGTCATGCTCCTGCCGACTGGGAATTAGCTGTAGGTACGAACTGCGTCACCAGTCCCATGTGCCGAGTCCTCTCTCTCCTATGGCATAAATATAGTAACATATAATTGTTGTTTTGAGTGATGTGAAACTCTGCTGGATTAATTAATGTGCATTCTCCCATCTTTTGTCACCTCCTTCTGTGTTTCTTGCTGGGGTGCTTATTCTCCCCATGGCACTACCCAAGGCAGTGGTGTCTTCTCTGCCTCTTTGACCTCTTGTCTGATGGCCGAGTAGCAGCTCTTGTCTTTGAACATATTCTCCTCCTGATGGTGTTAAATTGCTGTGGTACCGATACAGCTGGGAAGCAGGCCAGAACAATTTCTCCATAATAGCAAATAAGGCTAATAATGTAAAAACACAGTCCTTAGCTGGAAGTTTCTCTAGAGGCTTAAATTTTCAGCTTCTGTAATCAAAGGTCTCCTGAGTTTTCTGGTGGCAGAGGTTTATGCACAGCAGTTTTACGTGATGTCAAACCTCAGCAGCTAAAGGTTTAGGTCTTCAAGTCGTCTTTGTGTTTTTAGCATGAAGTATTTCATTTTTGCAGAATAAACATTTTTTTTAAAAAAATCAGCATTTCCTGCTGGGGTATACAGTAGCTTTCTCCAGTAAACTCTTTTAATTGTCTGCATTTTAATGACAGGGCATGCTGTGAAGGAGATTTTAAAAGTTAACAAACTGTTAAATGATTGGTGTAGGTAAAGCAGTGGTGAGAAATTATGATTTTGGCTTACTAGAGGCAAGGACACTTTTTAAATTCCACTGCAATGTATGAGACTGTATTCTTAAAAATTTCATTTAGATGGCAAATATTTTGGAATGTGATGCATACACGGCTTGTCGTTGGCAAAATATTTGAGAATCTTGTGGCCAATGTGTTTTGTTGGGTTCTTTTATAACTTAATTGCTTCAGGAATTCATATTAGGTTAAGGAAGAAATAAACTTACACTGAAAGCTGGAAAAAGGCATGACAGGCAGGTTAAAATAGAAGGAATTTATTACAGATGTCCTTAAGGAGATCAGTATTTACATAGTCTCATTATAAACCTACAAAAATCTCTCACATGCAGGAAAATTTGATTGACAAGTGAAGATTTATATCACAGATACTATGGCTTAAAAATAAATGCATAAAACTTTAATTTGTTTGAAGGTAATATTTACAGGTATTTGGCTGATGCACGATTGTACAGTGTAGGTACGGGAGGCAACTTTTTGTCTAGATTAATGTTAATTATATAAAGCATATTTGTTTCTCTAAATGGACTGCTTTGATTGAACTTTAAAGTGCAGCACAGTAATGTCTGCAGCATGGCAGTCAGTAATAGATGCCATGTGTATATGTAAGTAAGATTGGATTTGTACACCAAGGCATAAACAAAGGGAAAAAGTTATGCTATAAAGAAATCAGGGAAATTTTGAAAGAAGCTCTGGAGTAATGGTATGAAGCTTTTGAATAACAAGGAGAAACCTGGAAAAAACAGTTCTGGAAGCCAGCACATTTCCCAGACTTTTCACTGTGAGTCTGAGCAGCATAATGCAGTGCCGTGATTGCCTGTCTCTTCATTTTGAAATCCTTTTTTGGTTTTGATTTTTTAGGGGGGCGTGAGGAATATTAATAACATAAAAGTCCCAGAGAAAATCAACACTGTTGTAAATATCTAGGGGAGGGTGGTTTGCAGTGACTGCTGAGGGAACATGCATCAGATGAGAAAGTATATATTAAAAAACTGGCATGTTCCACCTGGCTATTTTTAACACACTGCAGAAAATGTGACTGATTCCCCTATCTGCTCACACTTTTCTCTTTGAGCACTAACTGTCATATTCCTGTCGCATGCACCACATTTTTCAGTAGGATGTCTCTTTTTCACCCTGTGCCTCCTCTTATTACTCTATTATGAAGATTCTGAATATATTAAATTGATCTCAAAATAGAACTACCCAGCCCTATTAACTTTGCTGACTAACAGTGGCATTTAAAGCTTTTTACTTTCATGTAGCAATTTTGAATTTGATCCATATTCGAGTTGGGTAGGGTTTTTTTTAGTTTTGGTTGTTTGAGGTTGTTTTGGTTTGTTTTGTGATTTTTGTTTGGTTTTTGGGGGAGTTGTTTGTGGGGTTTTTTTGCTGTCATTTTTTTGTTTTGGTGAGTTTATTTTTAGTATGAGACCAGTTCTAACTTAGAACACTTAATGCTGAAAACTATTGGCAAGCACAGAAATACACTGGGTTAGACTTGTCTTTGCATTTTCATCATGGAGAAAATGTTTCAATTTTTCTAGACTAATTCAGAGACCTAGTCTTTAGCTGAGGGATGGTGTTTGGGTTGGTTTGTGGTGGTATGTTTTTTTTCACAGAAATGTTTTGGTAAATTATTTATGCAATAGGCATTTAGTCAAGTAACAATCATTGTTATAAATAAAACTTACGTGGATATTGTTTATCATTGGTTGTGGAAAATAGTAAATGTTTGCTTACGCTAGGAATAATAAGTTCAAATGGCCGTTGGATAGCTTCTTGTATTTAGACAAAAAAAATCTTTAATAGTTTCATTCATCATCATATGTGGAGTGACAATAATATCTGTGCTTTTTCAATTCCATCTCAACATTTACAAAGCTTATTTTCCTAGACTGATTTTTTGAAATAAATGGTAGCAAGAGAACTGTTTTTGCTTAGGTAAACTTGGCTCTTTTGACTATACTGATTAGCTGGTATTGATTAGTACAGAATACTGCAAATATATAGCGTGTCAAAATCTGAGCAACTCTCATTTATCTATACAGACACTGCTATTTCTTTAATTTTCATCAAGATTCAGTTTCACTTGAGAAACATTATTATTCAGCTTTAGCTGTCATAGTCTTATATGCATGTGATACAAACTCATTAATGTCAATAGAATGGACTTTTCCATTGGCTTTAACAAGATTTAGTCTAGATACATAATATACTGAAAATACTGAAAAATATCTCATTATACTGAGAAACTGATGCACAACCTACTGAACTAGGTTATGACCTGATTGTGTTTGGAAAATATAAAAATGCTGCTGTATTGGAATGATGAACCAATACAGCAGAGATGCTAATTCCAAGTCAATCACTATCTCCTTATCCAAGAACTCAGGGCTGTTGTTGGAGAAGGGCACACTAGCCTGCGTCAGGCAGAATAGCCCTTTTATGGCTATTCATATACAGGCCGCTTAAAGCTACTCTTAGAATTAGAATTTTAAAATTATATTTTATCTTTAAATTACTAATATGCCATAATAACAATAGCAATCATAAAATCTCTTCAGTGTTTCATTTGTCCTCCATTGTTTTCCATTATTCGCTAGTAGAGAATTAAAAGCGTTGTTCACTAAAAAGAACACTTGGTAACTTGTTTGTATCAGATGAATGTTTTAGAATCAAAAGGAATTTATAGTAGCAGTGTTCTGAGTTGATGGTTGACCATTGCTATTCACTGGGGAAGGCAGATTCCACAGAAAATAACTTGTATAATTCTTGTGTTGTTATCAAATACTTTTAAAATAAGCATAATCTATAAAAGAATAAAAAGCATGAGAATTGTTGCCTGTGTCAGAATTTCTTAAAAATTACTTGAAGGTAAAATACTATACATCCACCAGCAGAAGTAAGCAGGGACCTCTATTATTTTAATGTGTATCAGCAACTCTGAAATGTTTGATCATTTTAGAAAATCTGACTTGAAGCCTTTCATATTCTGACAGGTAGTTTACTTGACATGGAGTAAGGTATCATGTACATTTATTTCTTTTTATGTCAAATTGAATTAGACAGTGATGCTTTGAAGCAATCAAGATTGAAGTAATCATCCAGTGGAATTAACATGGTCACATTTAAGTGAAGTCACTGTTTTGATTTCAGATCTGTCTTAGGCTGCAAATGAAAAAGCTGCAAGTTCAAAAACATTCACAGTGATGTCAAAGAAAAAGGGAAATGCTATCATTTTGATAGGATTGGGCAGCTTTGATGTTTTCTGCTAAAAAGTTCCAAATATTGAGCGTGACGTTCTCCCAGCTCTTGCATGGTTAAAACCCACATGCACAGAGCATTGAGGCACCGACAAAGATATGTCTCGTCTCTGCTTCCAGTTTCTTCCCAGTCTGGTCTTTGAACAGATAGCACAGGTGTAATTCAGATTGACTTGGACCATCCTGGATCCGTTCTCAGGTGGGGACAGTACATAGGTCCTCTTCGTTCCACAAGAAAAGCCGTGTCCTACCCATTTTAGACAGGGAATTTTGAGGAGCTGGCTGAGGCAGGGTGAGCAGGCTGGTCCCTGGCCTGAAGCTGGTGATTTGTCTGCACTTCAGGATCACCACAGTGTTTCAGGAGTAAGGCCAAGTGTACCCTACCTTGAAGAGCTTTTGCAGTGAGGAACTGGTGGGGTCTGCAGTGTGGACAGCAGTAGAACTGGCTTGGCAGTCTAATGGAGTAGTTTGTAGGTGACCAAGGAAGCTGAGAAGATCATAACTTCTACTATTTATTTTTTTTTTCCTAAAGATGTAGGGCTTAGAAACATCCTGTAAGGTGACAAATTATGATGATAGTCTAGAGATTCTTAGGATAACAGCGACTCTTAAGCCACATTATTTTCCCCAGAGCTGTATATTTTCTTGCAATCAGCCTGCTGATTGGAGAGACATACCTATCATCACATATTTGTGTCAGGACCTGACAGAGAAGTATCTTTTGGCAACGTTATAAATGAAAAAACAGAATAGAAGTATTATTTTCTGGGGATGCAAAACCAGAGTGTATATCTTTCATTTTGGTATGTATGGCAGATAGATTAAAAATACTCATATTTCGAACTCAGCTACTCATCAGTAAGAAATGACTTTGTAGTTGCTCACTTCTTGCTGTAAGTCATCGACTCATATCATGTGATACATTTCAACAAATATTTTAGTTCCATATATGTTTTCACATTGTTCACTATGTGTTACTGTTAATTGACTGTTGCTTCAAAATCTTGATTGGTTCTCCTTACTCTTTAATTTAAAATCATTTTAATCAGTAACACTTTGATTTTTTTGAAATAACTAAGTTCAACACAACTCCACTGAAAAAATTTATTGCCTTAGGGAAGAAAGGGGAATGTGATAAGGGGCCTTAAGAATATATGTATCTAGGATGTATTTCTCCATAGGAAACAAACTCTTGAGGTCACCTGGATTTCAAAAGGAGAAAGTCATCAGTCCTGGTCAGACATGTTTTTGCCAGTGGACTGGTTTTGTGGATGAAAGCTTGGGGTTGCTGCTGCAGAGTCAGGCTGAGAAAAAAGGAGCTTGGTAATTCAGGGACAAAAAAAGATTCTGATGAGTTGGGGTTATTTCTCTGACATTAAGATAAATAGGTCCTTCTCTTTTGAATTGTTTCTTCATATTTCTCTGATGATGCTGCTACCCATGCCATCTCTTAATTGTCAATTTCATTTATTGAATGAAATCCTCTTAATTAACAGCTCTGTACTTGGTAACTTTTATTAGGGATTATCAGGTGAGATCCAGCTTTTAACAGAAAGACTGATTTATCCCTTTTCTTTTAGAAAGCTTAGAGTTTAATGGCAATGTTAACTTTTCATTGTGCATGTTGTTTTCTGGTACATCTTTATTCTTAGCTCTAGGAGAATGAATGCATAAATAAAAACCCACTGTTCCTCTGCTGCTCTGATGCCATTTAAATCCCTATTTATCTCACTCTAGGATGCCAGAGAGGAAATTTAATGTTGAGTATTGGTTCAATAAATGTCAGGGAGGGCAGACGGTTTATAACCTCTTTTGCAATAAACATTTAGTTCTCCTGACAAAGACAGCATCAGAATATTGGGAGGGAGAAGATGGTCTGGTGGCCTCTGCTTCCTTCAGCAGCTGAAGATGGAAAGTGGCAATGGTGATCGCGTACACAAAGCTCAATCTCCAGAAGTGGATGATACGCTGCCAGGGATTAAAATGCTTTTCTGATAAAAGTAAGCATTTCTTGTGTAAGAAGTTGAGCTACGTGAGACTTGGACAGAAGTGCAGTCCTATAGTCTGTAAATATTGTCTAGGTTTCCATGAATGTAGTCTCTTTGCACATACTATTTTTTATATGCATTGTTTGTGTTACAATAAAAGATGATTACATCTCTTACCTAGCAGGTTAGTGAATGGCACAAACTTGCTCGTACTGTAGTCCCGGGTGTGTGTTAGGAAGAGGCAGAAGTACCAAATTAGCATATAATATTATGCAAATTATCTAAGTGTTGTTGAAATGACAGGTTGAAGAACTTACTATGCAATTATTTGTTTTATGCACAATTAATATATTTCCTGTGCATTTTACAGTGAGGAAATTAAGGCACAAATGGAAATGAAGGAATATTTTTCTAAAATTAAATGTTTATCAGTCAGAGGTAGTGAAGCTAAATCTCTTGAGTATGAGGTTATTGCCATACCTGTCAGGTTGGTCCTTCCCTTCTGCATTTATCAGGAGACTTTGGAGTAACTAAGCTTAATTTGCATGCAGCTTTAGTGATGCCGTGGAAAGACATAGAAAACATCTGAACAAAGAAGCAGGTTAAGATTTGAAGTTAAGTCTGTGCATCTGTAGGCCTTCCTTGATGTGCCGGACAATCTTTGTTGAGATGCAGTGTTCCAGGATTGCTTATTTGATATAAAACACATAATGGCTTGCAAATACTTAAAACATTCATGTGACATATATTGAAAAAAAGTCGGTTCTGTGATAGCTGTAAAAATGTACTAGTAATAGTTTTATAACATTTTTTTAGAATAAGCTATTATGTCATGTACAGAATAAATGTAAAATGCATAATATACGGTAACGTATTCATATGCATTGTGCATGCATTGCATGTACATAATTTCCTGTACATACATATCGTATAGTGATACATTATTGATTTTCTCTGCCAATACCAGAGATCCTTACCAATGGGCTTTATAAATACCTGTAATTAAAAGTTTTCCTCAGTCTTCATATCTAATATTTCTCATCTTCATATATCCCCATGACTGATATATGTAAGAGCCCATTTCTTTCTAAGCTTTTCTTATGACCTTTCTGCTTTTGCTGTAAGCTTGTGTTTAGAAACAGGAGGTAAGAAAACCTCTAAACCTGAAAATGAAGCCTGCAATTTCAATAAAGAATAGAGTTAAAAATACACTTTAGAGAGAAACTTTAATCCCCAAGTGTGGTGAGTCCTTTATGGACTGTTCTTTTTCAGCTACTTGTTAATCAAACTAAAACCAACTTAACCAAGTAAGAATTTCAGTCCTTTTGTCGCTGATAAAATGCACAAGTGTAAGCAGATGGCTAACATGGCTACAACTATTGACAAAACATCTCTCCCAGCCTAGAAGAGCAGTGGAAATTTACAAGACCTCTCTCTTTAAACATCTCCCAGGCACTTAAACTAGCAGCTGGGGATTTCAGTCAGGCTGAAGTTATGTGTTTAACCTTGGAGAGTACCAAAGCAGTAGAGAGCTGAGAACTGGGGTATGGAAGGCTGGTGTATCTCAACCAGCTTGTGCCTGTATTTAAAAAGAAGGAAAAAAATCATGAGGCCAAGTGGCTAGATAGGCAGCAGGTCAGTGGGAAGAGATGTGATGCTCGTAGCATGTCATGAGCTGAAACATCCAATTGCAAGAGTGTCAGGTTAGGCTGGTCACTTACGAGACTTGGTGAGCCGCTCCCTCAAAGGAAAGACTGGTTACAGCAGGGTTTATCAACCTTGACACAGGAGGTCTAGAGGAGGAGGACTGTAGTAGAGCATCTGAGTGTGTGAATGCCTCTGGCCAAGAAAAGGTTCTAGAGAAAAGGGACAGGAATGGCATGACCAGGTGCTGACACAAAGACAAGTGTGAGCACAACACTAGCTGAAGAGTCCCTCTTGGTCTGTGTTAAAGGAGGCTCTGATGGTAGTTTTCTGGACCTGGGGCAGGAATGGCACATCAAAATTGTCCCAAACAGATGCAGAATTTGAAAGCACAGGGAAGCATGAAGGGTGCAGAGTGAGGCTGCCAAGTGTCCTGGGCTGCTGCACGGCTGACGTCAGGCAGCATCAGGGCTGTGCCCGCAGCCTGTGGTCTCTGTCTTCTGTCTCTGCAGGGCTCTGTATTCACCACGTGTTCTTGGGTCTGGCCCCAAGCTTTCAGCCAACAGCACTCATATCCTAGAGGTAATGATCCTGTTAAATAACTGTCATGTGAGCCTGTCATTCAGGCTGTCAAGAACACGGAAGCCAAGCGTGATCACTTCTCCCCTTCCTCTCTCCCAATTAAAGGGCTTGTTACATCTTTCTGATAGTTTAATCATTGAAAATTGTGCCTGTGAATCTTGACAATATGCAAATCAGGGATGCCATCTGTTGATCAGTGCTGCGAACTCCCCAGGCTCAGTGCCAAGTGGTAAGCTGGTGCTAGGTGTGGTTGCTTTATTTCCCTTCTCATGTGAACAGTCGCAGAAGGAATCCGTTTCAAAGACTCCAGATAAGATGTCCCGTCTTCACCCTCACAATGAGCTTATTTCAAGCAGCAGAAGGATAAGATTTCTTGCAGACACCTGGTACAGGACAACAAGGTGATCAGGACCAGCTCTGTAGCACAAGTCTTATGAGGAGCGACTGAGAGAACTAGAATTGCTTAGCCTGGAGAAAAAGAGGCTGAGGGGAGACCTTACCGTGCTCTACAACTACCTGAAAAGAGGTTGTAGAGAGGTGGGGGTTGGTCTCTTCTCCTATGTAACGAGTAATAAGAGAAGGGGAAATGGCCTCGATTTGCACCAGAGGAGATTTATATTGGATATTAGGAAAGACTTTTTCACTAAAAGGGTTAAGCATTGGGATCCAGGAAGTGGTGTACCCATGGAAATATTTAAATATGTGTAGATGTTGAGCCTTAGGGACATGGTTTATTGGTGCATCTAGCATTGGAAGGTTAATGGTTAGACTCAGTGATCTTAAAGGTCTTTTCCAACCTAAAGGATTCTATGATTTTACCATAGTCTGAAGAAAAAAACTCATGTGAAGTTACTGTGTCTTCTTCACTGCTGTAACTAATTCACCTGAGGGTGCTCCCTCTGACCGTCCACGCAGGGACCTGCTGGATCAGACCAGCCTGTTTCTCCTCTTCTGCCCAGCCCAGCACACAGATGTCCTTGCAAAGGCAGGTAGACACCTAATTTTTTAATTTAACATCTGCTATTCTGAGTCAGAGCAGTGGCCTATCTAGGCTTCTGTGTCAAAGTAGCCAGTAGTAGATTGTTAACAGCAAAGGCAGTGGGCATGTGAAGAGGCGCTTTCCCAGCACCTGGTGTTTTGCAGTTTCAATACTCCTGGAATCAGGAGCTGCGTGAGAGGTGGAGGTTACCTTTGTGAATGTGCCTTCTCCTTTCTTGAAGGCTGATCGTCTTTTGATTTCTACTTGTTCTTTGTAGGGTGGGTTACATATTCTAATGTGCTTTGTGGGGAGAAATGCTTTTTTAAAACTACTATCTGATAATATCATTTGGTTCCGTCTAGTTCTTGAATTGTGAATAATCATTTCCTATTCACCTTTTCCAGGCTATTTAAAATTTTAGAGCTGCTATTCTACATCCTCTCAGTCATATCTTTTTCCAGCTGAAAAGCTGTAGCCTATTTAATCTCTTCTCATGTGGAGGAGTCATTTGACTGACATGGCCAGCTTGTTTCAACTTCCTTCACTGAAAAACCATTGTCCTGGAACCATTTTAGGTCATTAAAGGACAAAGAAAGAATTGTGTTTTATTTGAAATTGCTTAAAATATTGCATTGTTCTATCAGAAAGATTGAAGAAATTATATGTCATCCTGAAATGCTCCTTTCCTCCTTCCTTGCCCCTCCCCAAACACTAAACCCAAACAAATACTTATGTATAGTAATTCAAAAGGAAGTATTACATATAGTAATTAACTGTGAGGATGTCTGTTCCATCTGTCCTGTTTTTTCCAGGACAGATCTGTATAATATGTATTGACATTTAGCAGAGGCCTTTGAAGCAGAACAGAACAACTCAATTTCATAATAAATTGTATATGGCTAAGCAAAGTTAATGTTTTCTGTAACTGGCGAGAATAGGACCACTAAAAGAGGTTCAGAGCAGGTTTGACTTTGAAGTCAGCTCTGAACTTGAAAACTGGATAATCTTTCTCATGGCACCAGCACTGGTTCTTTGACTGCCTTTTATCTTAGTTTGTATTTGCAGTTTTTTCTAATGTTGATGTTTAAAAAAAAAAGGAGATTTTTTTTCTTGCTTGAATAATAACATTTTTACAGTCTGTGTTTTCTGTAAAATGCATTTATATACATCAGTGCCCAAAAGGCTATATTGGTGAGAGCTTTTGTCCGAATTTTAAAAACAGTAAGTCCACTGTCCCTCTTTTCTGCATAGTCATAAACTGAAAAAGAGTAAACCCAACTGTTTTTCCTGAGCTAAAGAGCCAAAAGGTTTTACCCTCCCTTTCTGTTACAATGGACTCTTACTAGGCCTGTCTCAAACTCTCTGCCATGCTCTGTGCCGGCTACTCATCGCTCTAGAAGTAGGTTCCTTGTGTCTGCAGCGGCATTTGTTCTGAAGCTTCCAGAGCCACAGACCTGTTGTGCACACTAACATGCGTTTATTTGCTGTGTCCTCTTTTACAACCTCCTTGACAGTTTTTTTCTCTTGTGCATAGAATGATAGAATCATAGAATCACAGAATTGTCTGTTTCCTGTCTGGACTGAGAACTGGGCAGAAGGAATTCATTTTATTATTTTGGTTTTTTAGAAGCTTTTTTTTCACAGTATCTCCCATGGGAAAAGGTACTTAAACCTACATTTACTATGGTGGACACAGGATCCAAATTGCTGATTCTGCTGATGAAAGATGGGGGATTCATTCTGTGAGGACTAAGTTGTCCTTCGCTATTGGTTTTCAGTTAAAATAAATGCAGTTCTGTTAGAGTGTAGAATACAACCAACTATAATATAATTTAAATTGCTCATTGGAAAAACGCTAAAATGAACATGATTTCTGATTAATAATTTTTACGGTCTCACATAGCTTCTAAGTGTCTTGTAAAAGAGGATTTCTATGCAGAATGGCTGTTATTCATGTTCCTTTGGAAGCTGGAATTCTGCTGGTATTAATTGCACATGGTTAATAACGTCTTATAAAGATGCCGGAACCCTAGAACCAAAAGGACCAGCTGTATTTGAAACACTAAATGCTGTTTATGAGCTTATGGAATCTACTTTTTCTTTTTCTCCTACTTTGATAAATTTGCTTTGCTGACAGATTATGTGAAAATTTTGACAAAGGAGTTTCTTGAATTCATTACCTTAAAAAAATAAATATTTTTGTTAAAGAATTAAAGTTAGTCATGGAACAGAAGTCACCTGCAAAACAAAGATGCAAATGACAAAGCATCAGAGATGTTACTGTGTTTTTCCTTAGATGTACTGGGAAAGTGAATATATCTAAGATATGTCCAGACTCGTGAGACAAATGTTACAGTTATTTTGCCCTGAACATCGATACCAGAAAGATTTTTTCCACCTCAGCATAAAATAAACAAACAAACAGTAAATTCATGAAAGTGGACTTAAGGTGATGTAAAAGTTGGACTCGGTAAGCATGTTAAAGTTTGGCTATTTATCTGCATCTCTTTGGTTTGTTTTCCTGGGACATTTACTAGTAGTTTCCTTTGACTAAAACAGATCATTTAAGTCCATCATTCTAGCATTGTTCCACTTTTAGCCCGCTACCTAAAGTTAGCTGTTTACCCCAGAAAGTTATATTGCTTTTCCAAAGATAGTTTCATTCTGCATCTTATGGATTTTGTCTTATTTTTTTTTAATCAATTGACTTCTTCGCTCCTAATTCATACCACGTGTGGGAGTGCGCCGATATACTTCTGATACTGCACTGATAGTCGGGTGTTTAGTGTTTAAGTCTGTATAAGGCAAAATAAAGTCTAGGAACTTTGATTATGCAACATTTACAAAAGATACTCAACTAAACACAATACCAGGTGCTTGAAGGTATTCTTTTTAATGACATGGAGGTAAGATATGGCCTGCAATCATTACAGTGCTGAAGTGTAAGTAGGCTTCAGTTCATTCCATGTGACATCACTCCCCGGGGAGTTGTGTTTCTGTAAATGCAGGATATGTATTTGCTAATAACACTGGAGACAATCATTATAGCTAATAACATGTCAATGTGTGACTGAGGATGTATGCTTTGGATAGCTCAAATTTTTTGGGAAAAGAAAAAGTGAATAGAAATGTTCTGTGCTTTGGGGCATTTTTTGATTAATTTTAAATTGAAACAGTTTGCTTTAAAACAAATCAATATCCCTGAATTCTTTGCTACACAGCACAGCAGAGAAAACCAAACAGAACGTAAACATGCCTAACGTGATTCATTTTCTTTGTCAGACACAAGAGCAAGATACAAGGTAAACCATCAGTAGTTCATAGAATGGCATTTATTTCTTCACAGAGTGAATTTTAAATGTCACTATTCTTTTAAGTTCAGTTGAAATCACAGAATCAAATTTACTTTTTCATTGTTATTTTTCCATTAGGCTATTGAGAATTTATGGATTGTTTATTCTCTTAGGCCCCTCAGTTCCTCAGTCTCTGAGTTACATTAGGGCTGCTCAGATTGTATAATGTTCCAGGCAGACACAGTTGTCTTTTTGTGCCACATAAATGTACTTTCTCTATTTCTCCTTATTCTTGCAGTAATTACCAGGAAAATTTCCATGAAATGGGATTTTATTTTATAAGACTTTACTCACTTGTGCTACTAAATCCAATTATAGTGAGAGCATAAATGAACATTGTCAAGGGGGATAAGTAGCGGTGGGAGATGAAATCTTATGAGAAAAGCATTCCATTTAAAATGAACCTAAATATATGTCCGACAGTTTTCTAAGTAATCTGTGACAGTGAAATACATCTAGAAATTTTTCACTTCCCTTCAAGAGTCTTCACAACAAAGAGGTTTTTGTTCTTTTTTATTAACGCACTTTATGAGGAAAAAAAAGTTCAGAAAAGTTATTGCAATATTAGAAAGAACCCATTAATTCTTATCTTTATTTGTTCAGTATGTAATTTCCACAGAAAATTATTTTATTAAAATTGATATGAGGTCCAAGAGAGCATATTTCTACCTCACCTTTACTTTTAAGTTTGCAAGTCATGATTCTATTGTGACTCCGTAGGATAAAAAAGTGGAAAAAATACTAATTAACATGTGAAAATGTATAAACATTTTAAGTCCTTTTGTGATTTGCATCTTTGTCTTTTAGAATTGTCTATAAATAACTCTAAATTCTGTCTATTACATTTATTCTCCTATACTGGGCTAGCACTGTGAGGGTATTCTTATGTCAACCTAACGCTGCCGGATATAGCTGATTGATAGATACCCTCTTGGTTAATATGAAAGCACATTTCTCTGTAATGGCTATGAAGTCAGCGGATTAGAACCCTTTATACAGAGTCTCAGAATGCCTTTTTATACTTTTTTTGAAAACTCACTGTTGGCAGGACATAAGAATATTTTACCAAGCCAGTGCATTGCTGCCTAGTATTATCTCTGTTTATTACACTTAGTATTGTATTCTGGTTTTCCCTTCCTCATTTTTACCTTCATAAATCTTACTTTAAAGGGTCCAATAGCATTTGGAAGTTTTTCCAGAAAGCTGTAAAACAGTAGACATGAACGAATGCTGAGGTCAGAGATTTTACTCTGTGATGTGTTGGCTATCTTATAATTAAGGTTGGCTATTACAATTAATTACAATGTTCCAATTAAGATCACTTGTTGCTATGGTTATCCTGTTGCTCTCATCTGCTAACATCTATTGTGTTGCTTGTTCAAGACTGTCAGCTGCCTTGCTGAGAGCTAATTTCACATTGCTTGCAGCGACTGAGAAGTTGTCCTGGGGGTGATATTTTGCAAAAATCACCATTACATAAACAGCATGGGGAAAGTATTATTTATACGTTTAAAACGAGTTTTGCACAGTGAAAGAGACTTAGAAAGAAGCAGCATATCATGTATTACTGCCAAAGAATTATATATTCTCTGCTTAACGTATCTATCCATTAAAATAATTCTGTGCACCTCACTCGACATAGGGACTTAATTCCTCACAACTTTTCATGTCCTTAACTTCACTGCCTGACAGAGATTCCTGCCTCTCCAACGAGGAAGTAGGGGACAGAGACAACAAATGACTTAGGCAAAATGAATCACATAGAGCACATCTGTAGTTTATGGATTTGGACTGCCTTTTCATTCCCAGGCCAGCATTTCTTTCCAGCAAAAAGAGGCTTGTGGTCACTATAAACAGGATTTTCACAGGACTGCCACATGCCATCGAGTTCCTCCTGCACTGAAGTGCTCAACATCTTCAAAACAGTACATTTATAAAATCATTAATATATTCAGAGACTCGTATCATGCTACTTGTATTCCATTTGAAAAGTGTTAGAGAGAAAATTTGCTATTTCTATTTTTGGAGTACTTTCATCAGCTTGCACTGAAAAGGTCACCTATGTATTCCTGTGGTGCCTTGTGCCAGGGAATAGGGTCTCTAGGCACTACTGGGAAAACCAATACTATTTCCTAATTATAACGGAAACCAAGGATTGTTGGAGGTGGAGTATGAGTCATTTGTCTCCAAAGTAAAGCAGATGTAATTTAACATTTACTTTGCAAAAGCACTTAGAAACATTTATAATATTGGGCTCTGCACTAGACTAAACAATTTCTAGAATTTGACTGACTGTCCTATTTCACTTTATTAAACTCAATGAAAAAAACAAACAAGCAGTCTATGCTCTCTGCACAATAGAGTTTCATTATATTTGCATTTAGCTAGGACATATTTGCAGCCTGTTTGTAGCAATCATTCTTTCCGTAACGTATTTTAACAGTATTTGAGTGCTGTGTTTTTTCAGTGGTAGCTGCGATGATATACAGTGTGTGGTGCAAGTGATGTGTTTGGCAGGTCATCAGCCAGGGCTTATTAATAATCTCTCTGAAATATTAGCAGATAGTGTTGAAGAACGATTCCCATTCTAGCAGGATCTAGCTTTTTACAGAATCATAAAATGCTTTGGATTTGAAAGGACCCTAAAGATCATCTAGTTCCAACCCTCCTGCCATGGGCAGGGACACCTCTCTTCCACTAGGTCAAGTTGTTCAAAGCCCCGTCCAACCTAGCCTTGAACACTTGCAGGGATGGGGCATGACAACTTCAATGGGCAACCTGTTCCAGTGCCTTACCACCCATCTTTTCTTCATTTTACTCTTAAAAATGATAGATCCCTGCAGTGCCATTTCTTTTTTCCTGTGTCTTTTAGTTTGTTAGGCTTATACCTGTTGTTTGTGTTCGTAACTTGCTAGCATTCAGTTTGGAGTCATGTCTCACTGTCTGAAATTAAACAGAGTTGTTTAACCATAAAAGAGCCTCAAATTAGTATGGAGATGGGGAAAAAACTAGTAGGTGGTGGTGTTGATTCTATTCTTCAGAGATACAATTCGTACCAGTTTGTTGCATGATGCTGTTTCTGAAGGTGTGGATTTCTCAGGATCTCCCTTTCGAATGCTGTTCTTCGGAGTAAGTGTAAAAGGATCGTCTTTCTCAAGCATGCTTTTTTTCTTTACTAACTGTCTTTGCTCTCCAGAAAAGTGTGTGTAACTAGGCACATTCCATACTTCATGTACATGTATAGATGATGTGTAGATAAAATAATCTACTTTCAAAAGAAGCTTTTTTTTTTTCCCCCCTGATTGAAGAAATCGGTATTGTCTTACTCAGAGTTGGATCTGTTATTAGGGTGAGCTCAGGAGATGATCTGTTGTTTTTGTTTGTTGCGTGGTGTTTCTGAGAGGGATGAGCAAGTAATGAAACCTCTTCCGACAGGAGAGAAAATGCTGCTTTAGCACCAGCTTTAGCACTATTGATAATGCAGTGCTGTAATCTCTCCAGATTGAAAAAGAATATATATTCTTTTTGTTATTTGTTCTGCATTCTTGTGGGACTCGGATAGTTATCACACTTGTGACCAGCATAAATCCCACCCTCACTGTGTGGTTAAGTTGAACTATATCAATTTGGATGAGAGCAGTCGCAGGATGAAATGACTCTCGCCCTTCTAAAAGTGACTGCCTTTGTCCTCTAGGCATTATCTAATTTGAACTGTGACCTCTATGAATATTTGGCTTGAGTTAAAAGTCATCTACCGGAATAGTGATATGAAGCAAATTCTGGTACTTAAGGCTTTCCCTTACAAAAGGCTATTGCTCTGTGTCCCCTTGCAAGGAGTGGCTTCTGGCTACTCAGAAGTCATGAATTGCTTCTCATAGGGCTTGGTGGAAACGAGACAACTTGAGCATCTATTTGTTCTTTAGAGGTCTGCATCAATCTTCTGCTAGGGACAAAAATCTCTTGGGGTATATATATGTATGTCTTGGGAGACATGGGGTTCTCCATTTGTGTGTCTGTGTTTGCTCATGCCTGCTAAGGCAAGTAGTTCATCCCATACTGTGTGCAAAATAATGTACTTGGCACTTACACAGAGGTTTCCAACAAGCCAACTCAAAGCTTTGACTCTCAAACATTAAAAATTTTCAAGGGCAATCTACTGGGAATTAGCAGCTCTGTGTGCAGCACTGGAGATGGAGGACAATATTCTAATGTCAACTTCTTCATCAAGCTGTTTCGTTAAATGAAGGCTGAAACTCTTTGTCAGGGTCTGGTTTTGAAGAATGTCATGCTGGAAAAATAAACAAGTTGTTTAAACTTTTGCTAAATAAAGACTCTTATTTAAAATTATTTGATAACATTTTTGAAAAATAATACTTTTATGAAGCTTAAGAAATGGAGAGAAAAAAGTTGAAATTGAATTTTCATATTGGATAGGAAAGTAATTTAATCAAGACTACAGGATATATGTAGCATTAAGGGAGGTAATTAAGGTGATGAGGTTGTAGGAATAACATGTTGTAGGAATAACATGTAGTCCAAACAAGTACTTTGCCTCCAATGTCTATGACTTTATTTTTTGATCTTTCAGTAGCCCTCTCGTAAGCAAATTCTAATTCATTTATTTGGCTGTATACATTTGGGAAATAGCTAGTTACTTGTAATTTAAAAGTAATGACTGGAATGAGTATTTTGTAAACAGATTATGTATATATAAAATGTATGTCTCTATGCCATTGTTTTATAGAAAAAATGTAATTTTCTGATCGGGTGGTTAAGCAGAACTAAAAGATAACTACAAATTCAAGTCTATGCAGTTTGATGTATGTGATACACAGTAAAAAACCATCCTAACACACCTTCTTAAAAAAATTACTCAATGAATAATGCCTAAGCCCTTCATTACTTTTATATTTGCTGCAGTAAAGCAGTAAAGCATTAAGACATATCACTCACTATGCGAAGGATAATTTTAGATAAATATGACTTTTTGAACTTTTGCTGGAAAGTATGGGTAGTAAAATTTTTGCTGGCAGTTATATATCAGTAGGAATCTTTGCTTGCAACAAAATTGCTGAGGATCGTGATAACCAGTAGAGAGCCTCCAACAGTAAAAGCAGTAAGTAATTTTTGAACTTCCAGCCTAGTAAAGCTTAGCTTCAAGTTAAAGAACATATCTCCTCATTCTGCCGATGCTCTGCATGATGTGTATAGAACAAGTTATCCTTTTAAAACATACCTGATGTTTATAAGCATCAGAGAGCATTCTAAGATCCAACACAGTGGAAAGAATCTTGTCTTTTTCCTTCATTATATCTTACCCCTTTTCTTCTACTTCGCTTTCTCTTACTTTTGACAGTTATTGTCTTGGCTATCATATCTTCAAGCAAAGAAATCTGAAATATATTGTGAATCTCCTAAGTACTACTAGTCTTTTTTTTTTTTTTTGTCTGTGATGCGGATGATTTCAATTCCCATAGACATGAAATGTAGCTCTTCCCGTTCTGCGATTAGTCAAGCCTGGGCAGGAAAGGGAAACTTCCATTGTTGCTGGTGTTTCAGTTTCCTCTATTTTAGGAATGGTGCTAGGAATCCATCACCTGAAAGAAGAGGTGATATCAGACTGAATAACTTTTTCTAATACACATTATTACGAAATATATACACTAGAATAAGTAGCCCAAGGAATCTGTGGATGCCCCATCCCTGGAAGTGTTCAAGGCCAGGTTGGATGGGGCTTTAAGCAACCTGGGCTAGTGGGAGAGAGGTGTCCCTGCCCACAGCAGAGGGGTTGGAACTAGATGATCTTCAAGATCCATTCCAACTTTAACCATTCTATGATTATAGGATTAAAAAGTCATAGCTTCAGCTTTAGTCATGAAGTTTTGTATGTTTTGAGGTTTTTTGGGTTTCACAGTTCAGGTGCAATAAAAGTGCTAAATACTAATTTCAAATGTGTATATGTTAATGGCCACCACAAAATCCTTCTCTCTGTCACTGACAAACAGGACTTTCTGTTTATTGCACGGCAAAGTTTTATGTTTGTTTTTTTGTGTGTTTGAGGCAGAATGCGTAGTAACTCTTGGGAAGGGAGATATTTCACAGCAGTTTAAAGCTGCATTTGAAGAAATAAATTCAGAGATCTGGTCATTCGTGTAGCGTGGATGTTCTTGAAGTCTTCAGGTTACAAGCAAAGTGGTGTCTGGGTGGTGAGATCTGATCCCTGGAAATTTTAAAAACGTGAGCACTGGTGGAATATAAGGCAAAACTATCAAAGAGCAAATATTTACTTGCTATTACTTATAAAACATTTTTCTAGAGTTATTAAATGAAACTCAGCAAGTGAGAACATCTTATATGACGTTTAAAAATTGTGCATTGTATTATACTTCCTTTAAGGAGCTGGATAGGATTAAAGATCTGTAGCAGTAATAAGGAAAAAGTTCTGATAAGCTTTTATCTGAAAGAGGCATTGACTTTTACTACAGAACCAAGAGTAGTGAAACCGGTTCTTTCCTTTCTCGAGGATTGTTGATGATACATTGTTACAATTTTCAGTCATAGATATATCAAAAATGTGTTTTCTTAATCTTGAGATTTGTTTCTTCTCCTTGAAGGATTAACAGCCTAATGAGGTATCAGCACTGGAAATTCAAATCTGGCAAGAGATGCTAAATAAACAAACACATAAGCAAGGAGGAGAAGATGAAAGAGAGGATATTTAAAATAGCTAAATTTTGGTGGAACTCTTTTGAAGCCTTTAGCAAAATCTTTTTCTTAAAGAAAAGAAAATTAACAGTAATTTGTGTGAAAAATGAATGCCTGGATTACCAGTGCAAAAAGAACAAGGATCCAGGGGTGAAATCCTGACCCAGTTCAAGTTTTTTATGGAGGGTTTGTGGATGCCCCATCCCTGGAAGGCCAGGTTGGATGTGACTTTGAGCAGTCTAGTCTAGTGGAAGATGTCCCTGTCATGGTAGGGGAGGTGAAACTAGATGATCACTAAAGTCCCTTTCACCCCAAACCATTCTATGATTCTGTGATATACTGTCCCTCTTCATCCTGTTATGGCCTGATGAAGTCTTGTCATCTTATGTCTTCAGTTATTACATTTTTAGTTTTCAGCCTCTTGAATGAGAATAAATATGGTTAAACAGTTTGTTAAGTCCAAAAATTTCACTATAGAAGCTTTCTATCAATTATCACCCACCCCAGAGTGGCTGAATATATATGACTGCATATGAAATTCAACAGAAGTTATTTTTCAAATGCTTTTCTCGCAGTATCTAATGAAACTGCATATTAAGCCTTGAACTATCCCCAGTGCTGCAGTGTCACATCTGATTCAGCCAGCCCCCTAATCTCCTCCTAGAGAGACTGCTTTGGACGAGTGATAAAAGATATGGCCAAACCCAGTGGTGAAAGAACTCATAATATATACAACATGCTGAATAAAAATGGTGAGCCCAGTAACGCTGGCGTCATCTAAAACATCTTCAGAGACAAGATTGCTTGCTGCATGCAGCTCAGGAAAAGTTGATTCTTAGCAGTATTTTGATCAGTGCCCTAAAAAATGACACTTTCATCAGAGGTTCTCAGCTGTGGCAAAACACACCTTATAATTCTGGGGCTAAAAGGTTGTGCCAAAAATCCCTTAGATTTACCCACTGAAGTTCAACAGAAACCTCTTGGGAGTTCCTGGACTTTGCTCCAGTGCACTACAATGAAGAAGTATAAAACATATAAATTATGATGTCTCCCTTCTTTCCTAATGCAGTTAGAACTCTCGTATTATGCCGTGGCTAAGCTCAGCACACACAGAGATGGGAAAGGAATAGAAGGGATTTCTCTTTCCAAAACCCTGTTGTAAGCTGCTTGATGGACTTTCATAGTGATATTAATTTATGTGTTAGTTGTAGCTAAGTCAGAATTGTACTGAAGCACTGCCTCCAGCTGTTTTGCAGTCTATCCCTCTGCAGATGTAACACAAGCATTATTGGTCATTTCAGAATGAAACAGTATTTCAGAGAAAATAAAATGTTTTGACATTTTCTAAATGCAGTGTTTTGAATTCTGTCTCATTCCAAAAGAACATTTTGCTGAAAGGAGAAAAAAAGCTACATTTTAGGATACAAACAAAAAGTTTTGGTTTGACTTACTTTTATCAGTTGACCTAAAATTGATTTTCTCTTTTTTTTTTTTAAAAGTCAGGAAAACTGTTCTTAAGGAAAGACTTTCATTTAAGTTTAAACTGTGTTTTATGCATTTTTGAAAATGTCTGCCAAACTAAAAGCAGATATGATTGAGTTCTAACCAAAAGTATTTAAGCAGAAGAAATTATAGAAGCATGTGGCTTGTCTTGCAAATAGGTATATAAGGCATATATGTTAATGTATAAAGACAAAATTTTTCATTAATCATAAAAAGCATGGTTTTATGAAAGGAGAAAGCATTCTAGTGTGGCACACAAGGAAAACATTTTATGTTGCTAATTATAAATAATGTCTGTTTTCCTCAGAAAAAAAAATTCAGAAATGATGTTCTTTAACTTGTATGAAGGAAGAATTCTACTATTAAATTATACTAGGAATAATTCAAGTAGCTTTTTTCTTTTTACAGTTACTACTGAAAAAGAGTTCTGGAAAAAAAAACAAACAAACTTGAGTTTTATATGAGGTATTTACCACTCATTCAAATATCTTATATACCAGTGCCCTGGAGTGGAAGCATCAGTATATTGAAATGTTACATTAACCTCTCTAGTTTTTTATTTTGTGGATTGTGTTAAATATATGTCACAAGTCATGGTCAAAGTTGCTCTCCTTCTCAAAGTTGAAGCAACTAGTGACAGGACAAGAGAGCACGGCCTGAAACTGTGTCAAGGCAGGTTTAGGTTGGATCTCAGGAAGCCCTTCCTCAGGGACAGAGGATGCTCAGGCATTGAGATGCACTACCTGGGGAAGGGGTGGAGTCACCGTCCCTGGAGGTATTTAAGGAGAGGCTGGATGTGGCACTTAGTGCTGTGGTCTAGCCCATGTGATGATGTTTGGACATAGGCTGGACTTGATCTTAGAGGTCTTTTGCAGCCTCAGTAAGTCTGTGCTTCGTGCTGGCAGAAAGAGCTTGCTGGCAAGTAAGCTGCTAATGGTATGAGAGAAATTACACTGTCATGTAGCATCTTTAATCCAGCTTTGCAAGATGATATTTTCTTTTGAGGCTTACATGGCATTGTATTATCAGGTAGACTTTAAATGCTAATAACACCATTATCTATGTATATGATTCAATTTTATTTACTGTGTAATAGGATAAAAAAAATGACTCTTATCCAAATAGACCTTTGGAAGCATCTATTTTGAAATCCTTCTGCCTTTCCCTGCTTCACTTTAACATCTCTGCAAACTGCAGAAAGGTTATAATGTGAAAATGAATGACATTTTGATTTTGAGAGGTGAAAAAAGTAATAGTTTCACAGTTCCCTTCATGCTACTTCTTGAGTTGCCCCCTTTAGTGGAATTTTAACATTCAAACTTTTTTTATAGCACTAAAATCTTTGTTCTTTAGTTTTGATTAATATATATATAGCTTTATTTACAACAATATTGTTTATTTCTTTTCCTCTAGACTTTTGCATTTTTTATAGCTGTTTAGTTTTATATTCTTAAGTAGATATATTTTAAGTCAGCAGCTATAGAGCCTTTGAATTATACAATATGGCACTTTCAAATTCAAGTCAGTATTTAATAAGCAGTTTATGTTTTAAAATGTTTATAATTCATGTTTTCAGATTGTATATGTTTTTTTAATTTTCTGCTATACTAACATACACATATGTAAAATCAGGAATTTCAATCAAAATGTTAGGTATGGTTCAGGAAAGTACCTAAGCAAGTATTTAGCTGAAAATGAGCAGGGAGCCATTTTCAAAAACAGGACTGGGAGAATTAATCAGGATTAATTAAGAGCTTTGCTGGATCAAGGGCATGGCTGGCAGTTGTGGTGTGGTTCAAGCAGTTGGGAGTGTCTAGCAGTCAGGAAATGAGTTACACTGAGATTTCCATTGTATGGCTCACACCATAGTTGTTTCTTGATAGTGTGATTCACACCCATGAAAACATTGTGTAATGAAAAGCTGTCCACTTCGTGAAATCATGAGGTGGACAGCTTTTTTTGTGCTTTTTTTTCCTTTTCTATTGTGTCTTCGACAACCAGCTCTCTCAGCATTTGAAATTACTCACAGATTTTTCTACTGTGCATTATGAAAGTACACAAATACCTATTCTAAATCTTCTTCATGTTTTCTTGCTAATTTTAAGAGACCGTTTGGCCCCTTCATTACAAGTCCCTCTAGAAATTCCCTTCTGTTAACACTGCTCCCTTGATTTTAACTGGGTGGGGTGCAGAGGCAGCGGTCCTGGCATTAGAAGTGGAAGAAGGGAAAAGAGCCCTGGTGGAAGGAGTTTGGGAGAACTAGCTTATTGCCTCTGCTGCCATCAGAAACACTGTAAGGGAGATTGTCTGCTGGTATTTCAGAGAGCTGCATATTGTGTCTACAGGTACCTTAAAAAAGGTTGTAGAGAGGATGGGATCAGTCTGTTCAACCACGTAACACGTGATAGGACAAGAGAAAATGGCCTCAAGTTGCTCCAAGGGAGACTTAGATTGGATATTAGAAGGGGTTTCTTTACTGAAAGGATTACCAGGCATGGGAATGGGTTGTCCAGGGTGGAGTCCCCATCCCTGGAGGTATTTAATAGTCATGTAGACGTAGTCTTAGGGGCATAATTTTAGTCAAGTATTAGGTAAATGGTTGGACTCAATGATCTTAAAGGTCTTTTCCAATCTAGGCAATTCTGTGATTCTGTGAAAGGCAGATTTAACACAGGCAAAGCAGGCTTTGGCATCACCACCACTTCACTGCTGTGGGCAGTCTGCCCTTTTCCTCACCAGTGCTCACAGATGCAGCTGAGGAGCTGAGCTCCCTGCACCGCTCCACCAGTTCACTGTTGGACTGGTCATGACTCACCGACTTGCCCATCATGGCTGGAACATCTCAGAGCTGTAATAAATAAGGACTGGACAAATAGGAAAAATGCATAGTGCTGTGGCATTTCCCTAAGCTTATCATCTAGGTTTCTTCTGTCTTGAACACCTTCAAATGGTGATTCATTAGGCCTGTCTTGAATAGGATAAATTACTCTGGAACTGTATATCTATTTCTATTGACTTGGCCTTCTAGTGAGCTGCTTGGATTAGGCACCTAATTTTACATACCTGAAGTTAGCTAAGATAAAGCTCTTGGAAATGCAGCAGAAGGAAAGACTTTATTGTTTCTAATGCTGGAAAAAATTTGTTGAAAATAAGGTGTTGTTTGTTACCACATTTAGCTTTATTACCTATCCACCTAATGACATGGGATATTCAGGTTGACAGTAATGATCAGTTCATGAAAATTGCATATAAGAAACAAAGTATCTGAATCATAGACACCAAACAAGACTGCTTGAAATGCATCAAAAAGCTAATTATACTTCAATAAAATATCCTTGGCTTTAGAAGAGGTTTAATATTATGAGTCATTAGTGATATTTTCCTGACTAGTGTTTTGAAAAGTTCCTCCTTGCTGTTCCAGTGAAAGGACATTATTTTCTGCAAACTAAAGACCTGGGCAGTTAAGACCAAAAGGCATTTACACTGTCATTCAAACTGAATGTCATTTGTTTTGTAAAGCAAATGTTTGTGGGTCATAAATTGGCACTTTGAAATAACTATTAAAAATAGGGCCTTTTGGAAGGAGTGGTGAAAAAGTTAAGGAAAAGAAAAATTATTTAACAAACAAACCCAAACTTACTTACCTTGGAAACGTACTTCACCTCCCCCATTTTTGCCTGTTTCTTCAGCTTCACTGTTACTGCTCTGAATTTCCATAATATACTGGAGAGGTGTAGAAACATTTCAGGATACCAACAAGATTCTGCATGTCAATCAAGTAACTGGTGAACTCACTTCATAAAAGGATAGCACAGGAGTTTGAAAGCTATATCACCCAAGAGCAAAAACTTCTGTCTTGGCTGAAAGACTTCAACCTGTTTTCCAAAATACTCTGCCAACAGGTGTAGAGTTTAGGGCACCTAGTGTCATGACATTAGTGAGAGAAGGCCTCCAGCAACACTAGGGAATGTAACCAGAAGGTTTTTCAGTTTTGGACGTTGCCTTTTACTTCCTCAGCAATGACTGGACAGAATGGAATAACTGAGAGGAAGAATGTTTGGAGTTGTTTAAATGTAGATTTTGATTTTGAAATCAATATGCTTGGTCCAGCTATAATTTCTGAACTGAAATGATCCCAAGTACCAGAGCACTGAGGTACAGTGCTGGAGGTTCACAGAAAAGATTATTATAGACTGGATTTCATTTTTGTCTGAAAAACAGATAATCCACAGGTCCCATCTAGTCCTGTCAAGAAACCTTCATACTTAGAATCTACTTAGCTTTACCTTGTATAAGACTTGCACATAGGTTAAAATGTAGCCATTTATCCTCAGGAACTGACTTTATGTAATTTCAGACAGCTAAAATCTCATCATCACTAGACATGTGATAAATGATCAGTATTGACTTAGATCGAATTTGATCCAGAGACAGATGTGAGGAGGACCAAACATTACAGGAATTTTATCATGCTATTTTCCTAAGCCTATTTTCACAAGTGGAACGAAGTCACATTTTGTCAAAATATTAAAGGCGTAAAGTATATTAATGTAATTTCTTTGTTCTTCCCTTTTTTATCCAAAGGAAAATTGTGTTCTGTGAGACACATTCATTTCTTAGAAGGATTTTCTGCCAAAAATCCTGCCAGAGGATTTCTTTGTTTATGATAAATACAGAGATTTGTAGAAGAGGAAGAATTCCTGCTTAGCAGAACGTTTTTATATAAAAATCTGAATGTTATACTACAGAGACCCTCTTTCTGCTCTAGTAAAATAATAAATGCTCACCTTCTGTTGTTTATGGGATAATACTGATAATTTTCATTTTCTTATGTCAGACTCAAGATGCTCTTTGCTTTCCCCCACCTTTTCTCTGATAGTGTGAGTGACATGCTGTTACATCCCTCAGCAGTTAGCACCTCTTTTCTTATCTCTCTCTGCAGTCTCTAAATGAGGTAAGAGTCTATGCTGCAGAAACAGCTTTTTGGTTTTGGTTTTCTTATCTTTCCCCACACCTTCTTAAAGAGAAAGAAGAGTCTTCTTTTGCCACACCAATGAACAGAAAGTAGTAGAGCTCCAAAATGTTAATCAGAGCACTTTATATGCAACATTATTACACAGAAACATCAGAGTGTTGCCATTCATTCCTGACCGAGTAAAAGCCAAAATCAGGGATATTCAAATAACAAAGAGGAACTGAAGAATCTTTAGAGAATACTGAAAAAACCCCCACCAAACAAGTTACTTAATAATACTAGAATATAATTTGTGACATATTTTTCTCTCTTGAAGGCACAATGTTCACTGCAAATTCTGTTGTTACTCCCTACCCAAGCTTTCAGAGAATAAGAAAATATATATGTGCACAAACACATGAATATATATATGTAAGCCAATGGTATCTATATTCATTTATACTTTTCAGCAATCAAACACCAAGTTTTCCATGGTCTTGCAATTGCAATATAGCATCAGTTTCAGAGTAGCAAGAGTACAAGTGATAAATATCAAAACTCTTGTAAGATACAAACTTTCATAGCACCTATTGAAAAGGTGCTCGGCCACAGACCACCATGTCTGAGTGCTTGCTGGAACAGAGGAACCGTGTAGTTTTTGTTCACTTCCAGCTGATGTTTTACAGATTATGAGAGCTACTTTTTTCCTTTCTTTTTTTTTTACTTTTTTTTCCATATCTTTTCCAAAATTAAGCTGTTCATGATCCTAATGATTTCTGCCATTATATACTGCATCAAGACTTCCTGTCCTTTTAGATGTCAGACATTACCTTTGTGTACATACTTAACTGTGGGATACTCGATTTTTCTTCAGAGCACATTGGCAAGTGCTGGAGGGAATGTGAGCTTTGGATGAGCTCTGAAGTCAGTGAAGTGTGAATTGGCTACGGATATATGCTGCCAAGTCTGCAGGGGAATACAAAAGGTCCACTTTCATTTCCTGCCATGAGTAAATTCTCAGGGAACTTGTGCATTCCTATTGGCAAAGAACAACTTGTTCAGATTGCATTTCAATATGTATGAGTCCACCTCCAGAAGATTTTTCAGGTGTTCTTGATTTTTCTGTGAAACCTTTCTTTTTCATTATTCCCTATGAGCAACTTTTCATGATAATAATAATTTAACACTGTATTGGGACTTTTCAAATGTGTTGGAATTTTAAAAGATCCTTTATTACACATACTAGCTTTCATCCTTCTGAAAATCTCTTTGTAAATATATAGCTTTAAATAAATACTCTTAAAGGAGCTGCTACTGGATCGTCCAGAGCAGAAAGCACCCATATCTCACTAAAGAAGACTGCAAATTTGCTACCGAATACAAACTTTATAGCAGAGGAAGCAGACAAGAAGAGTTGATTTTGAATCTGCTCCATTATTTACCCTTCTTTCAAAATGAAGTATAGCAAGTGGATAAATGCTGAGAAGAATTTTGAAAGAGAGGAAGGAGGGCATACAGAAACAATACTTCCAGCCCTTAACAGTTTGCATTTTTTTTCACCTGTGTTTAGTAATTGTTGCAAATGTGGTGGATTGAGTTGATTGCTTTGTTAAAAGTGAGGTATTTTATGAAATTTAATGGATTTGAACAGGCTGTAGTTAGGAATATGCTTTAGGTGCAGGATGGAAGTTCTAATCTGAGAAAGGCAGAGCAACCATCTCCCTCAGGTCAAAGCTGGTAGTTCTCAGAGCTCTGGTGAAAGATGTCTTTCTGCTGGTTATTCTGAGGTGCTGGAGAGATATTCTTCATGGAAGCAAGTTAAAGAAATTTCATTTTCAATATGAAATGCAAGCAAGTTCTGAAGCATATTTTTTTTTGCGAGGAGTTGTTGATTTACACTAATTTCACCAGTATTCGGACACTTTTCATTCTTAGTTTGTGTCTAGATGCCCTTCACTGGTTTAGGAAGCATTTACACATCCAAGGCTGTAGGCTTCAGAAGCAGACCTTATCTATGCCTGCCACTTAGAAGTTCATACCCTGACACTCACTTTCCTTTTGCGGAATCTGAGTTAACATCAGCTTCCCTGTATATCTAAGTCACAGTCTTTGAGTTTTGCCAAGGTTCAGACTTGATGGTACCCAGGAAATGCCTCCTGAATTTTGCAAAATAATTGGAAGACAGCAACACCAAAAATGATAGATTACCAAATACATTGCACTTTACCCATTACAGATCATATGCAACTTCCTGAAGATGATCTGTGCCCACAAGAAGTTGAACTTCATTTATTTTTATGTTTCTAGATCCTCTTTTCTTCAGTCTAGTCTTGGGTTTTGTTGTAGTGAGCATGCTACTCTAAGAACCTTGGTTCTTCTATGGCTTTCCAGTCTTTTGTGCCTCAGGACTCTTCTGGCTAAACTTCAGATGCTCTATGATGATGATTTCTGCTAGTGATGGATGATGGCCACATTGTGCTGAGGTACAATTATATGGAGAATTTATAAGGCAAATTGTAACAGAAGTTATGTATATTTTTAGCTTTTATGCATACGAATTTCCAGGCTGCTTCAGTTGCTACAGCCAAAGATTTTTTAAAATGGTGAATTTGCTTTAATGTTTCTACATTTACATCTAAAATTAGAACTTTGTATCCCCAAATATGCATGCATATCTTGTGTACTTTTCTATGTTTTGACCTGATAGTTTCTGAGTTTGCAGAAACAAATTTGACACACACACAGTAGCTTTATGATCAAAGGAAGCATCAATGTCTTCTTTTATTCTGGACAACCAAGTATTTGGATACTGAATCACCTACTCAAGGTTAAAAATGAAATCTGGAAAACTCGAGGAGTTTAATATAGTATGTATTAATCTCAGGAAAGTTGCTTATTTTATAAGGATATATTTTACTTAAATAGACAAATATTCACAGTAAAATGCTTCAAGTTTTACTGCCTTTATAGTCCTGATTTTTTTTTTTTTGGTAGGAGAGACCAAGGAATTCTGACACACTATATATAGTAGGTAGATCAGAGACTACTAATTGGATTTCATTTTTTTGTGATGAACGTACTATGCTTCAGAATGGAGCTTCAATTTGCTATTAGTGTTTTTAAACACATTTCTGAATGTGCAAATTTACTTTTTCTCCTAAGTGTAATAGTTCAACTGAATTTCCTTCCTGTAAACTGCAGCCTTCACATGCCAGCCAGGGTGTCAGAGACATGGATTGCTCTGGTGAGCAAATCCCATGTTTTTTCTAAGTATGAATGGCAGGAAATATCTCAGCCAATGCTTCTTTAAGAGTATGCTGCAACTGGTGTGAATTCAGTAACACCCTTATGCTTGACAAGCAAATGTAAGGGTCTTGTGGCTTGAATTATTTCTAACTGTCTCTTAGTTTGCCTCAGTATTTTTTAATTTCACAACATGTAATAGTATTAAAATGTACCAAAAGATAATCCAGCCATTTTGGTTACTGAAGGCTAACTTATTCCACACTTCTTATCAGAATTAGCATAACACTAGGACAAGAGAAGTTAATGATTCACTAATCCATCCACTGCTTGTTCTCTTAAATCCATATAAAATCTCTATTAAAAGATCAAACATTGTATAGTACTAAGTTGACTTGCTTGAAGAATTCTTATCAGTAATGTTTTTTCTCTGAATCTTACCAGCAAACTTGTTAAAGAAGAAAAAATTGCCCCCTTCAAAAAAAAAATACTCACCAAACAACCACAAATCAAAACCAAATATAAATATTCTTAAATATCTAATTATTGGTTGACCAGTCGTGGAAAAATTATTTTATTTCCTGAGATGTACATCAGGATCCATGGTTTATAACTCTCTACATCACCCCTTCAATATATTTTTATTTTTTAGAACTATTAATACTTAGGATTTTCCTGTGCTTTTTGAGATTTGTTAAAAATTAAAATTGCTAGTTTGAACTGCCCATCAGTTAACACCTTTAGGATTCTGTTCTGTCTTTTGTGATTCATTCATAATACTGGAATATGTTTCATTATATTTTTTATGACCTGCTGTCATTTAGTAGATGAAGATTCATTATTTTTATCTATTAGGATTCATGGGGAAAGATTACTTTGAACACACTGCCAAACCCACACATCCTGTTCAGCTTTAGTGGGGTAATGTGTGCGTAGTGTATTTGAGTTACAGAAGATGTAGATGGACTGCCAGAAAAGAAATGAAATAGTTTGAAAACCAGTTTTTGAAAGGATGCATTTGTAATATTAAGCAGACTGAGGAGATTTGCAGTTTATTTGAGCAAGCAAATGAATACAGGGGGACAGGGAGAATTCTTTGAATTATCCTTAAGTATGAAACATTTACTAGCTTGTGAAGACTTTTCTTCATACTTCTCAGTGTGTCTACCTGTTGGTCTGAGTTTGTTTGGTTAAGGACTTGCAGGAGGCTCGCGTTTACTTCGTATTTACAAAGGAGAATGATTTCCTTTCCACCATATCGGTTGCCCTATGTAATTTGCATGTGTATTGAATAGACATCCTCTGTGACAAAAGTAACAGATTCTTTTATTGATTTAGATCCATATACATTCCTTAGCAGAAGGTGCAAGGATAAATATAGAAGAAACCATGTTTAATGCTCAGACCTGTTCCACCTGCTAGTAATATCTGGGGTGGTAGCCCAGACCCTGTTTTTTCATGAGATAATTCAATGAATTAATAAAAGTCTCTTAAGGAAAAAAAGATACATTTAGTGTTAGCAATCAGTCCAGATTTTCACTAATGATGGAAAACAAATTGGTTTCCAACCTTAGTAATTGTAAGGGCAAGATATGTAGTGATAGGTTGACGTTAGCTGGTGATAAGCTGAAATTCTGGGCAAAACAGGAAAGGCTCTACTTGAAGAAGTATTGCAACAGCCTGTTGGTGCCACCTTAGGTTTTTTGAAGGAAAAAGTTGTATCCTGTTCTCCCAACTGCTCTCTGGGAGGAAGGAAAAACAAAACAGAAAGAGGAAGAGTTCCAGTGCATGAATGCAGCAGAAATCTCAGATTGTCTTAATGTGGCGTTGGGGCAAATGTGATGAGAAATATCAAAGGGTAGTCTCAGCTTGTTGCTTGAATGTTACCACTGTATGTGTGCAGTGAGATTATTTGAATACGTGAATACTTGTGTGATGGCTTTTGCCCTTCTATAGCACCCAGACATATTGAAGGATCATTGTGTTAACTGGTGAATTGGAAACTATTCTTTCCCCCAAGCAATTTAAGAGCCTTTGACAAATTGGTGTAGAAATGCTGAATGTATAAAATGAATATTAGAGCTAGTTAGAAAATAATTAGGTGCATTTAAATAATGAATTTCATTTTGAAGAAAAAACAACCAAACAACTAGTCCTGGCTGTTGTGGCTCTTGCACACCTCTCTCTCTCCTTGTTTTTTTAAAGCATAATGGGGAAGGGATGCTATCGTTTGAGCCGACTGTCCTGGCTAACAACACACAGCCACTCCTTCAATCCTCCCCCAACCCTCGTCCCCACAGGGATAAGGAGGGAGAGAATTCAAGTAAAACTCTCAGGTACTGAGATGAGGACAGGAAGGACTCATTCACCACTCATGGTCATGGGCAAAAATTTAATTTACCACCACCATTTATTGCCTAGATCACAGTAGGATGGTGAGAGAAATACATAAATAAACACAACCTGATCTTAAATATACTTCCCCCTACACCCCTCCCATCTTCCCAGCTACCTCCTCCCCGCCATGAGCACAAGGTAAGGCAGAGGGTGAGAGTGCAGTCCATCTGGCCATTAGTCACTGTTCACAGCAGTCCTTCCTTCTTGGGAAAGAGAGCTCCTCGCAGTCTTCCCCTGACAGCATGTGGTGTCCATCTCACGAGAAGCAACCATCTCCCTCCATCTGAATCCATCCCACTCGGGATCACGGGTCGCTTCGGGTGTATCTTCTGCTCCTGCTCAGTCGCTGTCTCCCCTGGCATGGGGTTCTTCACGTACTGCCACATCCTGGATTTCTTGCCGCCACCAACCCCCTCAGCTGGCAGGCAGTCATCTCCTGACATCTCTCTCACTCCAGGGCTCCTGTGAAACGCTCTGCTCTAGTGCCTTTCTTCCCATGTTTCCTCACTGACTTCGTTCATTTACTTTGCTGTCACCTCCTCCCCTCCATCCAACAGAAAAACCCCTCTCCAACGCAAAAAACAGGACAGACAGAGATAACAAGAGAAGACAGAAGGAGATAAGGAAACAAAGAGGAAGTGGTCCCGCGGATCCCTCTCTTAAATACATTGATGGCAGAGGTGCTGACTGGCCTGGCCTTGGCCAGAGGTGGGTCTGACTTTTACCTGAGGCTTGGAAAGGCTCTCAAAGTTTTTCAAGAGTCATCCTCCCCATTGCTACCAAAAACCTTGCCAGACTCAAACCCATGAGAGATGCTAAAGCAAAGTTTGGGAAAGTGATATTCTTCCTACATGATAGGAAATATAAGAATGTGAGGGATTTGAGTTACAATTTCAACCTTTTCTAGAATTTTGTAGATAAACTATATATTTGGAGAAAAATGTGAGTTGGGTTTTGCCATTTAAGATAAAACCATATTTATTTCAATTTTAATGTGCACTGATGCATACATTTGCAAAAGACAAATAAGCAAAATAAATGTCAACCTCCTGTTACCGGTTTTTTTTTTGGTGGTGGTAGTTTGTCATGGGTATCATGATAGCAGTGTTAGAAGGGATTTGAAGGATGATGATCTTAGTTTTACCTTTACAAAATATATGTGTGTCATATATTTATATGCAAATGAGAAAATTCTGCTGTGTGACAAAAGGAGAAAATAGCGTTGGTGCTTTCTGTTTCGAAGAGTTGTTTCATGATTTATCATATTTACTGCAGTGTGTTGTTTCAGCTAATACCATACCTACTTTAAAAGGTATAAAGTCCTTTTAAATTTCCTTACAATACTTGTGGTCAGCCTTGCATGAAAAGGCCATTTGTTCTTCCCATATTAAAGCTTGTGCTTTCATGTAGTTCTGAGAATTTCCTATTACTGTAAATTAATTTCACTTCATTAAGTGCTTGGGTCACAGGCAAAGGAATAATAGCAGTCAGAGACACAGGAGATTACTAGTTTGAATAATCATAAATTTGCACCCACCCGCTTTCTCTCTAATACTGGGAAGAAGCTTCTGGCTGTCAAAGCCATTTCATTAATCAAAAAAAGCCTATGAATTTGAACTATAAAGTTACACAAGATAAAATTACTGTCTACACAAACAACATTTTACAGTGTGGGACAATGGATTTTAGTCCCTATGGAAGACAGTGACACAATGGTAAAGATTCAGTATTCTGTGTTGCATTGATTTCAGGTCACTTGTGGTTACCCAGAGTTATCCACTCAGCAGTCGTACATTATGCATATAGGGCTCAATTGTGAAGAGATGACTCCAAAGCATGGAGAGTTTATTATTTAGATATTAATTTGTCCTCACGTGTAAATTATTTTTTCTTCTGCCAGGATATTCATTAAAGTTGTTGCAGTAGATTTCTCCCAGAAGAAAACATGATAAGGTCTAATGAAAATGTTTTAATGAAAACAGATAACTGCTGTGCATTTCATACTCTTTCTTCTAAGTCTGGCCCAATGCTTATCGAAAACAACTGGAGAGAGTCATATTAATTTCAGTAGATTTCTGATCAAAGCATTAATGTCTAAAGAAAGCTGGGGGGAGTCATTTATCCAGGATCGCAGCCCCCTGGAGCTGTTCGAGTTGTGGGGGAGAGTCCTCCAGCATTTTCTCTTTAACCTGACACAGGGCATAACAATGGCATGGAGGACTACTCCTGCTGTTCTCTTCTTAGCCATCCCCACTGCCACCTCTCTGTTTAAACCAAAGTGAAAAATTAAATTATTGTTAATTTATTTATTTTTCACATTTTTGAGTTGCCATCACTGTACTTAAAATATTGAAGAAACTTTGATTTTTGCATCAGACAGATGTTTCCTCATTTTCTGTGAAAATGGTTCAAACAGTGCTAAAAACAAGGCGTCCCAGTTTATTTCAGTTACTACCATAATTCCTCAAGACAGGTTTTGTCCTTCCCTAGCAATAGGATGGAATAGCAAAGCTTAGGATCATGTATAATGGTTTACCAAGCTGCAGAGGTGTGTAACTCAAGAGCAGGCCTTGAGAAGCAAGCAGTATGTTGAGTAATTCATCATCAGTTAGTAAATTTAAGAAATAAGTTCAAGTTTGGTAAATTAATAACGCTTGGTAATCACAGAAAAAGATTTAGGCCCTTGGGAAGCCTGGTAAAGCCATATGATGTCCTAGTTGTTTTGTTTGTTTGTTTGTTTTTTAAAATTACATGAATAAATCTGTTTAAAATCTGTCCTTGGAATATGCTTTTTGGTTGCTCCTAATCCATATGGGTTGTAGTGGTTGAATCTCAAGTGAGAATAGTGTAAGAATACCAGATAGTTGCTTTGGTTGGTTTTGTTGTTAATATTTTGGTTTTTTCAGGCAAGTATAATTTTTCTGATGAATTTATGCCACTCAGTTTGGATGGCAGCTGTACCTGTAGTAAAGGGTATTTTGAAGACTATGTATGCACACATGCATAGCTTTTAAACAAATACAGCTATGTATCTGTAGTTATGCTAAATGAGAATTGAGAGTTTCAATGTTATTTAATCCTATTTATTGAGGCAAATAAAAAATGTCCTCCCCATTTTTAACTAGATGGGCAGAAGGGGTAGAAAATAATTTTGCTTGTTTTTTGAGTTCTGGTGAAGATTTGTTTTGCATACTTGTTTCTCGCAGCACAGTTTCAGATGGTGAAAGTTCACACTCCTGAAGAGCAGAGAGGGTGAGAGCTGGTGAATCCTGTCATTGGTTCCATCCCAAGTATAGAGGCAGAGCTCTCTGAGCAAAAAGGCTCAAGTATGAAGAGAAAAGGTTTGGAATAGCCAAACCAGAGTTAAAAATGCTTGATTTGGAAATTAAAGTCTTTTTGAATGTACCTCATTAAGGTATACTAATACCTTGTTTAGCCAACTCCCAGAAAACAAGGGAGACACGTGGCTCAAAACAGAATTAGAGAATGGTTCCTTCCAACTTTGAACATCATCTCGTTCCAACCCCCCTGCTGTGGGCAGAGACACCTCTCTCCCACTAACTCAGGTTGCTCAAAGCCCCATCCAACCTGGCGTTGAACACTTCCAGGGAAGGGACATCCAAAAACCCTTTGGGCAACCTGTTCCAGTGCTTCACCACTCTCATGATGAAGAATTTTTTTCTTATATCTAACCACCGGCACCAGGGGCTGGTTAGCTCAGTTGGTTAGAGTGTGGTGCTGGTAACACCAAGGTTGAGGGTTCAGTCCCTGTTCGGTCCCCAGGTGTTGCCTGATCTAGTTGAGAGGCATCCCTGCTCCTGACAGGGAGGTTGCATTAAAATGATCTCTAAGATCCCTTCCAGCCTAGGCCATTCTATGATTCTGTGTTTCTGTGATCTAAAACTACCCTCTTGCAGTTTCAGGCCATTGCCCCCTGTCCTATCACTACAGGCCCCTGTAAAAAGCCCTTCTCCAGCTTTCCTGTAGGCCCCTTTCATGTACTGGAAGGCTGCTATTAGGTCACACTGGAGCCTTCTCTTCTCCAAGCTGAATAACTCCAACTCCCTCACCCTGCCATCTAATCATCTTCATGGCCCCCCTCTGGACCCCTTCCAGCAGATCCATGTTCTTTTGTACTTTGGGCTCCAGAGCTGGACTCAGTATTCCAGGTAAGGCCTCACCAGAGCGGTGTAAAGGGGGAGAATCACCTCCCTCGACCTGCCTGATCACACTCCTTTTGATGCAGCCCTGGACACCATTTACTTTTTGGGCTGCAAGTACACGGTGCCGGCTCATGTTGACCTGATGGTCAACTAACACCCCTAAGTCCTTCTCCCCAGTGCTGCTCCCAATCTACTGTCTTTTATTTGAAAAAGAGCAGGAAATTCAGTGGTGTAAGGCTTTTGCACAGCTGCTGTAGACTCTTCCATCTGCCCAGGGAGGCAAGAGGAAAAAGGTGGTATAGATAAGAGAAGGCAGAGTTTTATGTTTGTAGAGTTTTTTCTCCTGACAGGGGCGAACAGTTCCATCTGTCTCTGGGTTTGGAATGGAGGAAGTACTGGTGAGGGTTTCAGAATAAAGACTGGTTGGTTGCTTGTAATTAATTCAGGAAACAAATCTTTCTCTGAAATAGGGAGCGTGCAGTAGCCAAGGGAAAGAAAATAATAGTATAGGAGTGTGCTGCAGTCTTCTCACTTGAATGATAGTCTATCCGTTTCAGCTGTGCAGCACAGATAGGTGAGTAATGTCTTGTGCTTGTTGAAAGGAGCAGGAAGAAGTAAGCAGACAAAGAGACAGCCGAGACACAGATTTTAGAGGGAATTGCTGAACAGACTTAATTAAAAGAAGCAGGGAACAATGGGAGGTTAGGGAAGGCGATGTTCAAGCATGGTACGGAGGCTGCTGGGAGGGGAGTGAGCCCAGAGTTCAGTGTGTGTTATCTTGTCTGACACAGCCACTTGGTGGTGAAATCTGGTCTTGAAGGCAAGGTCATAGCACATCTCACAGGGCAAATGGCTTCCTGATGCTTGTCCCAGAGGTGTTATCTGGGATGGGTAAGGCATCTTTTTCCCAGAAGCCAACAAATGATGACAGAAAAATGTACATATTTGAACTGTTTCAAAGGGACCTCCCTCTCCTATTTATTTATTCTTAAAGCCACAGAAGAAAGTGAATACATGACACATAGGCAGAAGAGAAACAAACTGTGGTCTAATGATTTATATTGATTTCCAGGTGAGTGTATAGTTTGACCAATGAATCCTACTTAGACACAGCCAAACTTAAAAATCAATGGCCAAAACATATGCAAACAATTTTTACTCTTTAGAATAGCTACTAATACAATTCTGCTTTTCTAGATGTTGTGGGTCCATGAACAGTTGTAGCACTGGTTTTCCTACCTGTGTTAGTCTTAGATTTACAACATTTTATGCCTGTGTGTGTATCTATCTAAATGCACATATAGAGTTAGTCATTCCTTTATGTCAAACTTGAGAATATTTGCTCATATGTTTTCCAGGAATTTTATGATAAATCCATCAGTCAGTTTTTCTGAGTCCCCATTCAGCATGATGAGAACACAACTTTGCTTTAAATGCCCTTTACACTTGGAGCTGGATGTTTGGGATGATACTGCTGGCCCGGTTTTCTTCCTTTCATTTTCCTTCTTCTGTTTCCTGTGGGTAAATCTGGATTGTGGCTGGACAGTTCCAGCTATGAGCTTCAGATTGATAAAGGAAAAGTAAGTACTTCTGCTATCTTTTGACGTTCGATTGAAAGCCATCAAACCACAGGCTTAGGAGTAGCTGCAGGAACATGCAACAGGATATAATTTGCAAGTGCCAATAATACCAAATGGGACATTGGTAAGAATGCATTTCTGGTGAGGGCCTCTCTGGGACACTGACAGAGTAGCTCCAAATGTGTGTTGTCTTCTCCCTCTTCTGGAGCAGAAGCAGCCAGTTCAGCACATCCTCTGCTGCGATGAATCCTTCTGATGCAACTGAAGGCAGGAAATGATCCAGATTTTTTAAAGCAAGGATTACTGTTGAAGGCCTTGAACAAGGATGAGTGACTTCAGCTCTGTGTTCTGTCTGTTTATCATGTGCTTGATCTCTCTGCCTTAATTTCCAAAATCAAAAAAGATCTAATAGTATTACATTACTATTAGCTTTTTTCTTCTCTGTTCTACTGAAAACTCTTTTTATATCATTTTGGGCCTCACCAGTTTTGGAGTGGTTACCAGCCTGATCTGAACACTGCACATAGTAGAAGGTGTGTGGTTTTTCCTCTTCCCAGAACTCTCATACCTGCTTTCATCAAGAAGGTAAAGCCTAAAATTTCTTGCTTATATTTGGTATGTATTAGTTTGTAATAGGTAGTCTATTATAAAGAGCTGATAACTGAGCTACTTTACTAAATCATATGTACTAACTGGCTCTTAATATGGCCTTCTAAATCTATTAGTTTTGGAGAATGTGAAACAGTAGTTGAGAGACAGAAGACTCCTGAGGATAAAGTCTTTTCCCTCTTGTCTTCAGTGGAGTTAAAATTCATCCCTTGTTACATTATTAATTAACAATTCATATGGTTTGCATGGAATACCCTTTTTTTGGTCTAAGTTCTCTAGAGCTGAAGTAATCACACTTGTTTTCTCAGCCCTAAATTCAGAATATAGCAATTCATCTACCTAAATAGAATTTGAAAAATTAATTCCTTTTCTTTGACAGTCAAACTTTAGTAAATAATAAAGATTGCGGTAGACAATCTTTATCACAATGATAAAGGATTACTGGTTTTGTACACCTTAAACTTTTAAAAACAATTTGGATTTGGAAAAATAAATTGCGTTGAAGCTGACAAGTTACTTGCCAAGTTCCAGGAGTTGCAATGTGGAACATCTCAGCTATTAAATCTCGAATGCCCAAGTTCCTGATAGAAATAGGGACTCAGTATTAAGTCTTACAGCTCTGCTCTAGTCTGGAACGTGCAAAGTGCATAATTTTGTGTCTTTCTCATAAAACCCGAGAGGCTGCTTCTGGGTTTCTGTACTGTCTCAGGGGTACAAGATGAGAAATGAAGTCCTGGCTTGCTTTCTTCTGTCCCCTGAGAACACAGGCCACCATAAGACATAAATACATATTCCATCATCACTTTCATAAACAGGCCACACATACTCTTGAAATTGAATCGTGTATGTTTTACTCTGGCACTACGGTTGTGACGTGAACTCAGAATCTCACCACAATACTTCAACTTTTATATTTTTAGCCAGAATATATTAATCCTACTTGTATCCATATGTCTTTATGGTAGCGTGGCCACATGAGTTCAGCAGTTGAGATCCTTTGTTTTTATCCTCCAAAGGTACTTAAAATAATACTTGAAATAACAGCAAACGTATTGTCTTATGGCCCTTATGGCTTATCCAAACTTAAACTCTACTCTCCAGCTGCTAGTGACTACAGGAATTTCCCTCTGTTGGTATTCATACTTTCTTACTCTATTGACAACATTTCAACTGATAAATCTTAAGGTCTAATTGTTCATAGGTGCAAAAATTGCTAGATCACAGATAATGAACCTCTAATAAGCCTTTGGTGTTTTTTGAACTGATGATGTTTCAAATAACAACATTATTTTGTTTATTGTTCTCTGAGTACGTGACCTTATTTTCCATAGCAGTGAATTTCCCTTTAATTATGTTATCTGATTTCAGAAGTCATCATAATTTTAAATGCCCTCTAAATACTTCTGTATTTATCATGCTTCGTATTTTTTCATCATAGTTAACTCCTTTAATAGTATTTGTCAGAATCATTAATGATAGTATTAAATAACCAACTAAAGCTCTCAGGTTCAAAAAAATACAAAAATGTAAAGCTCAAAATCTAAGGATGACAGAAGAAATTTGGAATTTTTTTAAGGCCTTCTATGAATCTAGGGATCTTGTCTGTACTTAGCTTCATTTAATTCATGATTCAAAAAGATTTATTTTCTTTTTCTTCTGGCTTTAAGAAATTAAAACTTGTTAAATGCACACCACCTCTGCAGACCATTTTAATAGGTGAATGCTACACTTCTGTCTTTGAGTGTAGGGCCACTATCCCAGAAGTCTTTCTTTCCTTTGTTATACTTCCTCCACATTACATAGATTGTCTGTTTTTACTGTGATATCCCTGTTTATTTCTTTATTCTCTGTTATCTTGATATAAATACCATTACATTGATGACTATAATGTCATTGTATTTGTATTCTTCTTATTGCTGTTTTTACACCTTGTACTGGCCTCTCTGTTTGGATGTGGCTGTTAGTATATTATCCGTAACATATTTTGCTAGTCTCACAAAAGTAGTTTTAGAGACTGTGAGCCCTGTGTACTCTTTAATATTAAATTTTCTTCTGGTAGTTTCAGGCTTAGTTCCCCAAGGCCAGCGCTGAAAGTCTTACCTGAAAGGATCGCCTAAGAAAGGTTCATTTTAATGAGAATACTTTTCAGTGGTTACGTTTACCGTTTCTTTTTAGCATAAGATTTTTTCCTGTCTGTTCCTCATCATTAGCTGCATCCTACTTTAATTTGCACTGTGTATCTGTCTCATCTATGTAAAAGTACTACTTTATCCAGCAGTACCGTTACAATGACACCTGACCTACGTAAAGAAAGGTTCCTTCCTACCTGCCTCCCTCCCTCTCTCTCTTTCCTTTCTTATTTCTTTCCTGCCTCAAGGACACGTTTCTTGTCCTAGCTTGCTGACCTCTTCCTTCTGTGCTCTCTGATGTCAGACCACTCAATTTGTCCCTCATTTAATTCAAGAGTTCCTGGGATTGTGTGAATCTCCAATCTTCTCAATTTTATTTTTTCTTCATCTGGTTTGTGGTTACTTCCTACCATTCCTGTCCCCTTTCCCCTCTCTTTCATTTGTGAATTCTAATCTTCTCTATGTTGTCCTCATCACCTGTAGGTCTCAGTCCTTGGATTTTATTTTCCTCTGCACTTGTGGGGTTCATCTGCTCTCCTTTTTCTTGTCTGTTCACTCTATGCAGCAGTTCTGTTTATCTGTGCAGTTGTTTTGCCCTGTCACCAACTCTTTCTCTTGCCATATTTGATCACTCCTCTGTCTTGTGTTTGTGCTCACATGCTCCAAGTCTTTCAGTTTGCAGGTATTTAGAATTTGCATTATGTCAAATTAATCTCTTCTTTCCCGTGCACTTTCTTCAAAAACTTTTTGAATTTTTCCAGTGTCTCCAGATGCATCTCTAGTCCCTAGTTTTCTTCCATGATTTCTATCGGGTGATGGCATTATGTTCCCTTCAGGCCATCACTTAGGGATGTATCTTTGTTCTTTGTTTTCAGCTACTAAAGTTTATTGTCAGATTCTTTGGAGTTTTCTATAAAAACAGATGTCGCCCTGACATAAAAATACAGTCCATTCTGATGTCCGGTTTTTTTCCTCCTTTCTTTATAATTACATTTAACTCTTACAACCTTCATATTTTGGCACTTGCTTATTGACTTTCCAAGACACTGTCTTTTTAATGTTTTCCCTAGGTAAATTTTTAATCTTTAAGTTTTGAGGTTATACTACTCATTAGCCATAGCTGACAGTACCCGCAATATGCTCTAAAATACACGGCCTTTGTCTTACTCCAAATTTCAGAGTGCCTAAGTAGATTCTAAGTTTGACCACACTACACACTTTCTGAGAAAAGCTATCATCAACCAATGAACTTGGTTCCTGTTTCCATCTCCCATAGATTTTCCCCGAAGGAGGACAAATTCCATGCCGAATTCCCTGTTTGGCATGTTTTGTAGTATTGTTACACAACATGTTGCTTTCACTTTATCTTTTGTTTTCTAGTCACAAACAGAGTATTTATATAAAAAAAATAATATTTAGGGACTGTTGGTTTGTTTTATTTTCAGCTGGTCATAAGAGACTTAAAACACAGATATATGGTCCTCTACATAGATTATTCTGCATAAACAGTATACTGTATGGTATACTTTATTTTTTATCAATGAGGTGTAGTCTATTTATATGTAATAAAAGTTTTCCTTGTGAATTCTGCCATACCTGTGTAGATGGAATCATCAAAATCAGTGCTAAGGATAGTAAATCACAAGTCAAACAGACTCAGATTTTAAAATTAAAACCTATTAGTTTCAGGGATTTTTCCTTTGGATTTGTATACTGGAGCTCAGGTACACGGAAATTCTAACACAGATCTGTGTTTTGTCTAAATTCTACCTCAGAAACAATGGGAAGAAAATTACAGTAGTTAAAATGCTAAAACTTACTTGATTTCAAGACCAGAATCAAGACATAATCTGTACTGAATGCTGGTTTCTCTGGAGTCCGAAGATAAGCTGTTGCTCCAGATGATATGGAGAGGTTCATTCTCAAAACCCTATTTGTCTATAACTTTGAAAACACTGAGAAAACACTGTGAAAGCTTGCATTAGATGAAGTGGAAATTGTTTCAAAGGATGAAATACATATTTTTGAATTAATAGCTTTGCCATACTTTTCTGCATAACTGTATGCGTTTAGGACAAGTGTGTTTTCCAGTCAAAACTGCTCATGCACTATTACTGTAGTAATCTATCTTTAATAAAATTCTTGCTGCCCAAGATAAAGCTGATAAGACTGGCAATAATGAGATAACTGTGGAGGTACCAGTGCATCTCTGCAAGCTTTGATAAAATGCGGGTGCAAAATGTCATGATTTTTGGCCTAAATGCTGAATATTTGAACATCTGCTTGGAAGAAGAATATGTGAACAAAAAATAAACTTATTTGTGCCTGCTTCCCATTGGTGTGTGCTGCATGTGTGCACTATGCTAGGTTGCTGCTGCCTTTGCTTACTTTTGTTTAGTCTGTGAGGCTTTGCATAAAGTCTTTAAGACTGTGGACATACAAAGGGAGAGTTAGTCCTTCCATTACCACTATTACTGCTCCCCAAGGGTTTCTTTCCTCCTAGAGCAACCTATCACTTGGCAAGTACACAGAAACCGAGTATCCTCATGGAATGCAAAGAAAAGCAAATATTATTTCCTCTTGGCAAAGCCGGTCAGAAAGAGTTTTCTGGTTTGAGATGGGTAAGGTGATCTGTAAGGTGTTCTTCAGTGCTCTCACAGCCTGTGGCACTGTTTGCGCATGCAAAATGCACTGTGACTGACAAGAAGGTCCACAGACCTGTAAGGATTCTGCTTTATTTATGTAGTTGTTTTGCAATTTAAAATAATAGTGCTGTAGGCAGAAAAGAACTGGTTTGAAAGTTATTATGTTTGAGGCTCAGGTAAGACTAGTGTCATCTTCTTTCCTTTAAAACCAGGTAGGATTTTTAAGGAATTTTAGAGAAGAGGTTGCATGTATGTGAACAGATGAAAAGGTAGATAATGGATAGGGTAACCTTTGATATGGATATACCTTTCCAAGTTCATAGAGTTTAAACCTTCCAAATCTATGCAAAATAACAGCCGTGCAGTGTGGTTGGCAACTTTGTGCCAGAGGCAATGAATCAGTATTGAAACCATAAGTTCATGAAAATTAAAGTGGTCTCTTCACTGGATACTTCAGTTTATGTGATACGTGATTCTGGGACCTTCAAGTATCATGCTCTCAAGACAAAGCATACTTCTTTTAAAAGACGGAATCAGAAATGTCTGAATTGTGTTTTCACTCTTCGCTGTTATGAGCATATTAGAAAGCTAAGAAGTTTGCCTTATTCTTTAGTGATGTAGTAACCATCTGCTGTTCATACCTACAAAAAGAGAAAACCCTGGAAAACTGTGCAAACTCTGGAAAGGTATGCTGAACTTGGTGGTGCAAACTGAAGTTGGAGCTTAAGCTAGTGTTTCCGGGTGGAGTAGAAAAAGCACAGCGTGTGAGACTGCAGGTATATACTGAAACGTGTTATACCTTGACTGTGGAACAGCCCATTATGATGAGAATAGACAGCGATCAGCCATGCTGAAAAGAGGTTTATTTACCCAGGGTTTATGCCTGAAAAGACATTTTCAATCTTCATACTGATGTCTAGTCAACCCCATGTAGGCATTCCAAACAAACTGCAAACTTAAACTGCAAAATTGTTTCAGTGGCAATTTCTTCTCTTAATGGGAGGAAGAAGGAAAACCAAAGAAAACCAACTGAAAAAAACCCCCCAAGCTCCAATGCTGACCAGTTCTGATGAATTTTAGTTTATTCTCTGGACTCTTTCAGGAGTACAGTTCTTGACAAAGCATTCCAAAATTTTCTCTAAAAAGCTGAGATTTTTACTAGGATATAAATACACAAACCTGTTATCTTCAAAAACAAATTCGATGTCTAAGTGAGCAAAATGTAGTTATTGTTCTAAAAAATTTTATTGGGTCTTCAACATCAGCTCATTGTGTAGCTTTGTTAAAATTTTAAGTACAAGATTTCTGAGAGGTTATGTTGTTCATTTAACATTAAATTTATGTCTGTATGGATACGTTGCTTTTTGACAGCTGTGCAATTATCCGGTGTCACCACTGTGCCACGTAGTTAACTGGTCAGCGGTTACTGCATTTATAAATAGTTTGTGACATTTGAGCTTTCAAAAGTAAATTCTTCCTGAATGCTTTTGGAAGAGTTCCATATTCAGTACTTTACTTTCATGCATCATTCAGTGGAATATGAATTAAATGGAATGGCAGCAGAAATTGAATATAATAAGCATTATCTATAAAATGGGAATAATATTAGAAATCTCAAGGCGTTACATTGAAGTGATTAAGGCTAAAACAATGGGCAATGTCACATACATTACAGTAGTTACTCAAGAACACTACAGCTGTGTAACCAGAAGTTACAGTATATAGTTCCTCTTCTCCCAGTCTTATAATGTTTTCATCTCCAGTGTTTCTCCTGATTAACATTAAACTTGTGTGTAGCCTTTCTTCAGTGTAGTTTTTCTGATCACCAATGAGTTAAGCAACAAGTAACTAGCTCAGCACAAACTTTAGAATATATTATTGGTATATTTCAGTTTGGGTTATTATCAAATTATATTGTGCAAAATGTCATGTATGCCTAATTAGGATTCATCAGCTGTAGGGGTGTTGCTAAAAGCTGGTGAAGGTTTAGGTCATATTTACTCCTGCTGTTGTGAAATGTCTTGCTAGCAACTGAAAATGAAACTCATTTGTGGACAATACTTAGGAATTTGCTCTGGAGTGTATTTTTCTTTTTTTTTTTTCCTTTTTTTTTTTCCATTCCTCCCACTTCCACCCTCTTTTTCACCTTTTATTAGGCTGAGGTCTAGAAATGACCATCTCATATCAATTGGAGAAAGACCATAAGTGAAATATTAGAGTTTTTGATCAACAAGAACACTGGATAGCTATCCCAGGGTAACGACCAGATATCTGAGTGGGGGAGAATAGAAATTTGTATGACTGATTTGGCCTGTCTTTGTGGAAGATTCAAGCTGAATGTGCCAGGTTTATAGACTTTTACTACTGGAGGAGGCTGGAACAATTAAAATAACATCCATATTTGACATGGAAATGGCATTCAGAAATTTTAATTAAATTGTATTAAACAAAAAAGTAACCTTACAGTCCTGATTCATTTCACTGCAGCTGAAGTTTTTCTCTTCAAGATTCTTTGTCCAAAATGTCTTAGTTTTATGAGCTTTTGTCTAGAGTTGGGATGTCATACTATGGCCTAGAAAATTTAGTTTCAATCCCTGTGCTAACAGTACCATTACCAATTAAACTTTGGAAACAATATCAGTTTTCAGAGCTTAAAGTATGTTATAAATATTATAGTATTATAAGGAGATTTTAAAAAAATATTAGAAACTTTATTGTGGCTAGTAAGTAACGCTTATTTATTTTTTAATCTGTTAAACGTTATAGGAGTTATGTTTCTCTGGAGATAGTGAGCCAAGAGGTATTTATTTAAAATGCAGAGGCAAGAAAGGTTCTAATGAAGTGCAAGAATCTCAGTAATGGCTACAGCAAAATTGGTTTTGTGTGAAGTTCTATTACCTATGCAGGTCACTCCTGGATGTGAACGGCACTGTTTTAATTGAAGAAATTTCTAAATATAAATCAGGTATCTAGGGGATATAAACTGAACCCATCTGCTCTACCAGAGTTTACTTTTTCCTGTCTCCTATCTTAACTAACATGTATCCAAGACATACACAAAGCCTCTCAGATGAACAGGTGCACTTTGATATGATCCAATTAATTACTGTCAGATGTATTGCATTGGAAACTTGGTCTGTATCTCTTCTTTGGGATCTAAATCAGTTCCCTGATACCGCGGATGTTTTCCTGGGCATTTAAATCAAGAACAAAGCCATTTTTTAGAAATACAAGTCCATCTCGTGCAATGAAACCCCGTAGCTGTAGCATTTGATTGTGGCTTACAAAGTGCTATAAAGAAGTGACTTGTTTTTCTTCTCCCATTGCTGTTTTACTATAACAAGTTTCAAAAAATGGTTCTGCAGAACTTTTATCATTTTTGTGGGGGGAAGAAAAGACAGTAGTTAAATAATTTCTCCAAGGGTGTGAAGGAAAAAAAAAAAGGTGCTTTTGGAAGCCGGCCACTGGCTACGTCCTTGCTTAGGACAGTAAGAGCTGGAAACGGTTTTCTTTTGAGCAAACCTGTCCAGTGGCATATATAAAGTGAGCAGGTAATGAATTGTAAGGGCTGAGACTGATCCTTTATGAAAGATCTGCAAAGAGCTGAGATATAAATATGATTACTTCCCCAAGCCCTTCTTTACTTATACCTTCACTATGAATACTAAAAATGAAAAAAAGAAAGAGGTTTATCTGTCAGTGTCGTGTTGGTTGCTTTAGAAATTTGAAGATGAAAGATGACAAATTACCTCAGAAGAACCAGAGATTTGTGATATTTGCCTATGATGAAGATATTTCTGTTTGTTTGTTTTCACTTGTTTCATAGTAGTAAAGGTGACCATGAGTATTTCATAACCTCATACCCCACCTGGTCTCTGAAAAGAGCTCAGATCTGCTGCCTGCTTTTCTGCTGTAAGGGTCCTGGGGGCTGGCTCTTGGCAGTCTCTCTGGTTGGGGTCTGCAGTGGGGTTGCAAGCTGGAAGGCAGCTGCGTTGGAGGAGCTCTGTAAGGGGGACTGGTTCCTGGAGCTGTGGCCTCGAGATGGTCACATGTAGCTGCCCCCACAGAGCAATCACTGCCTTGCAGGTGTATCTGCTTTTTGATGCCAGCTTGCCGTTGCTGGTGGGCAATATTTTGGTTTTGTGTTCTTTTGATATCTCCTAGGGCACCCTTTCAAATTTTTTAACTGTGAACTATCTTTTTTTTTTTTTTCCCCCTGGAAAAATGTGATGCTCTTTATCCCCACCATTAAGGGGAAAGATGTGCAAGTAATACCCTCTACTACTTTGATATTCCTCCTAGTGAAACATTCTGAGGATTCTTTCATATCATGGGTTTCAGGTTGGCAGCTTGTGTTTCCAAAAATGTAGACACAGCAGGACCATCTGCATTTGCCATGTGCAAGACATTTCCTTCTAGGATACCGGGGTTGGTTGTGAGATTTCCAGACCTGTCCTCCTGGGTACCCAGTGAGGAGAGGGCAGGTTTGTAGCTCTAATGCAAGGGCACGTAAGCCTGAACTCTTCAGCACGTCCTGCTGTCCCTGGAAGAGTCTGCCTGTGTCTGTTTGAACACCCACCAGCATCTCTCTATTTTGTGTCCAGGCCACTCATCCCTGCACTCCTTTCTACACAGATGGCTTTTTGCTGTTAATACCAAGGTGCTGACCCTGGCAAAGCAGGCTAGTATTGCAGAAGAGAACCGTCCTTGCTACTAGCCAGCCATAACACATTTGAAAATGTTTTCAATTTCAGATTTTTTGAGAAGGTCAGGAAATAATTGTTTCTGTTTTTTTTTCTTTTAATTATTTTTTTTTCACTGCAGAATTGCTTTATTTTGAGCATAGCAGTATTTATTGCTTAGTTTTATAACTTCTTTTAATCCTGCAGCTGCCATTAGATAAAATAATGAGCCAAGTTACTTATTCATAAAGGCAATATAAATATTTTTTTCTCCACTGTGTTCCAGTAAAATAACATTGCATGGATTATTGGCAGTAAATTATTTCAAGTTATACATTTAGAAGTAAACAAAGCCATGTACATGAAAATATCTTGGATCATTTTTCATGAAGCATCTTATTCTTTTCTTTTATCATTGTTGGTATGAGATCTGAAATCTTAATGCTCATATTTTGATTTTCAGTGTCTTCTTATTTCACTTCTATTGCAATTGCTCTCTACTGAGAAATTATAAACAGTTTTATACATTCACTGCTCGCCTTCCCCTCTTCTCGGTCTGGCCTGATCCTGATAATATCATTTATATATTGTCATTAATAGCGATCCCTTGAGTGAATTATAGTTTCTTGTTTGGGTTCTGCATCTTAACATTTGGCTGTTGAAATGCAGTTTGGGAGGAAGAAGGGCATACAATCTCAGAAAGCCCTCTTTTTTTTCCAAATTTGCAGAAGCTACATGCTAGTCTAAGAGAAAATAAAGGAAGGATGGATACTTTTTAATTTCCGGTGTACTGTTTATCTCAAAAGCAGGTTTTCTGTTTGACAGAAATGTTGTGAGGCATTACTACCAAGTGTCAGCTAAACTGTATGTACATGTAGAGTATATAAAGAACTAGGATGTTTTTCACCTATATTACTATTTTTTTCACAAAAAAATCCCAAAACCTGTAACGTATTTTATCACAGCAATCCTGCCCCAATAGATGGCAGAGCTTTCCCTTGGCCATAGTGATCACACAAATCCCTAGACTACTTTTTTTTAATATAAGATGCATTTATGAAACAGGCAGTAATAGGTCCTTCGGGATGTTTCATAGACTTTTTTTTTTTTTGAACGGATGGAGCTTGAACAAATAGCAAGATTGTGAATGGCTTGAATAATTAAAAACTAGTTAAAAATGGGTGACTGTAATCTCCCAAGTACTGATACTTTATCCTTTTTAAAGAAAAAGAAACTCAGTGAGTTACAAACATGTAATTTCTGTCTTATTCAGAGAATCCTGAATAAATTTTCTTTTGCTATCACAACTCTTCAGAAACTTGCTCTTCACACTGCGTAACTTTCATGAACCTCCAGCAACACACCTCCAATGCGTCAGTGCTGTCAGAAGGCTGAAAACTCCAAGATGCTTTTTTCAATAGTTCATTTTAGGATTCTTTAGGACATCAAGTCTGTAAATGCGGTGTCTAGGTTTTGAATACTGCTTTATGCTATGTGTTGAAGCTCTAAAGAGTAGATATTTGTAGGTATTTAGACTTACCTACCTATGGTTATGTTTGTAAATAACATTTCAGGCTTTAAGAGACATCGACTTCTGTAGGAGGTGCTGAATGGTCTAGCACTTTGATGAATAAAGATAAACTCTTAGCAACCTAAATTTAGGCACTTCATTTTAAAAACCTTGGTCCAGGTATGTGAACCCAGAAAAAAATGAGTTAAAATAATTCATTTCAAATTCTCTGGCTCTTGCAGCTCCCTAGACTTAGCATTTATTCATACAAATTGCTCACTGTTGCAGATAAATCACAAAATGTAGCCAATGCAATGACTCTGCAGCTGAGCATTATTTAGTTCTGCTTTCCTAAGGCTGGCAGCCCTTTGCTTCTCCTCTATATGTTGCGGCACCTGGCTACGTTGGCTTTGCCTGAATATGTTAGAGGGGCAAATAGGGAGAAAATCTACAAGTTTTTTCCCTCACTTTCATTATTTCTGGCTTTCCTCATAGCTGTGACTCCTTAGTTAGGTGGTCAGTTTAATTTTCCTGCCAGCTTGAAAGAAACACAAGGGAGACAATTACCTAGGGAGACATTTTTTCACTGCATGCTTAGGAGAGGATTACCTTGTCAGAAGTGTTGTCTCTAGAGGTTCCCATCTGCTTTGACACCAGGGATAGTAAATTTCCCGTAGTGCCACTTATGAGACATACTGTGCCCCCTCTGTGTTGATTTTTCTTTTTTCAATGATATCGTAGTTTCTCTTTTGAGATTTTTTTTGCCTCTTTAAAGGAGTACTTCATCTCGTGGACATGAGAAATAGATTGATGTATGTGTGTTGCCTGCAATTTTCTCTTAAGTTTGTGTGGGCTGCACAAATACATACACTTTTAAAGCACAGTTACTTAGATAAGTAATTTCCTCTTTTTTTTTTTTTAACACAGTATAACCTGAAAGTTATATTAGAAATGTTGGTGTTGGCTACTTAGTTTTTTGCTTGATTTTTTTTTTGCTAGTATCAGCTAATAGTACTCTCTTTGCCTATGTAAAGGATGGATAACTTGTCATTTCTCTGCAGCCTTAGAAGTCGTGGGTGTTTATTCTGAGCCAGTCATTTGCTGTCAGTGTCATGAGAGAAGGTGATTCATCCCATCTGACAATAAATATCTGAGAGGCTCATTATGCAATGTGTTCTGGAGAGGAAGGTGGTTGATGATGTTCCTGCCCAGCCCAGTGCCGCAGTCTACAGAGCCTCTCTGTAGCAGTGAAATTGATTTTGAGGTCATACGACAGAGTGTGGAAATTATCCAGCTTAAAAAAAAAAGCAGTAACTGGGAGTATTTTGTTCATCTGTACTTGTTTTTTTTAACTAGGTTCATTTCAGTGATTCAGAGGACCATTTATAACACAGTGATAAGAATATCTGTTCAATAAATGGGGTCATATTGGCACAGACGAAAGAAGAGTTTGAAGGCAGGGATATTCAAAACTGTGTAATGAACTGTCTCCTGAAATACATGTGTATGCTGGTACCGTCCTTTTTTATTAGGTGAGATGAATTCACAATAGTTGTTTAATCATGTGTTAAGCAGGACATTAGCAATATCATTATCACTGTAGTGTACATCTCTTGATGCTTTATATTACTTTCTTAGAATCTAAAGTATATGGAAGTCAGCTTATCTATGTCAAACAAAGGGGGCAGTTAGAAACTTCTGTGAATATTGCCAAATCCTTCCACTGAGGTCCCCAGTACCGGTAGTGCTGTTTCTGCTGGCAGTCTTTCACAATTTGAACATCTTAGTGAACCATGGGGGTTATATGTGTGTAGGGAGAAATATACTGTCTGATGAGATGGACTGTTTCTTTATAATATGTACTGATTATCCAAGTCCTCACCAGGAAGCTAGAAAAAGTGTCCATGCAAATCGTAACTTTCTCTTGGTCTTAAGTAAATGCGCAGAGAGGATGACTCATATGAACTTCATTGGAGTGTCCCACAGGGTTGTTTCTTCATTAAGTAGGTTAGCTAACAGTTAAACCACCAGAGTTGTAATGAGGCAGAGGCAATACGTTTTTGGAGGCAAACTGAATGCATTACATATATCATGCAGAAGTTAAATCTGATGAACTGCATGTTCCCCGTGTGGTTGTTCATCATAGGATCCCTCATGATGATGTACCACCCCGCTCCAAAATGCTTTTGTGGTCTATCTAGGGAATATCTTCATCGTACAGAGTAGTTTGATTGAGATACTGAAGTCAGAGAAACATGACCACCAGTGTTAAGATACCCTTCTATGAAGCAGCAGTGAAAGAGATGAAAAAAACTACACTGAAACAATGTCAACAGCAATGAAAGCAATCAAAGTGAGCTTTATAGTACCTTTTTATGTAAGTTCTCTCTGGAATATGTTTCACATGTTTTATTTATTTTTATTGTTATATTTCTTTTTATTTTTGTAGGCTGTGGAAACCAACCTTGCATCAAAGGATAGTCACTGGGTCTATGTAAATGAGGTAAGGAAGTCAAAAGAGACAATATGGCTTGGTACATTCACTCATCACTGTCTTTTGTTTCATGTGTTTTGACACACCAGACTGAGCATACGCTTAGCATTTTTGCTTTTTGAATGATACAAGATGCAAACTCTATGGTGTCATTGCTTGTCTGTCTCAGTTGAATTGGCATAAATTGAATACCAAAGGTCAAAATAAAGCTTCTAGTACATCTCATAGCAGCTGTGAGACTTTACTTTTGCCTTTGCATTGACCCCACTTCATTAGCTCTTTAAGCAGAGAATATCTCAAAAGAAACCTCGTATATGTGCCTCTGTATCTGCCAGAATCTCACCCTTCACTGCTGGGAAAGCCTGCACCCAGATACCAGGAGAGGA
>NW_009720218.1:68759-91752 GCF_000703405.1 Apaloderma vittatum
CAGGCTGAGCTCGTTCGAATAAGCATTTCATGAGACACGGATGTTCTCTAGTGCAGAATAGTGTTAGTATTTTGGCCAAGAGACAGGATAGCATAGACTTAAAATGTGGTATTTCCTCTCTGCAGCAAATGGTATCCTGTCTTGCTACTATGACAATATATTTTACCTTAGTACTGTGATGCCCTAATGAGAATCAGTGCAGACTCATATTTAAAAAGCATTGGAAAGCTTGAAATATAATATATATGTAATTATAAATCTCTGATTTTCGGGATTAATGATACTATTTTATATATTTCTGGTTTTAATAATGATTTGTTAAAAGACAGTAAAATATTAAAGTTAAAGAGAACCATGTTCACTGTTTTAATCTTATATTTTAAATGCATAGCCTCTAATTTAATAACTGATTCCTTTGTTAATTTCTCATTCCTTTCTTTACAACTAGCTAATAATTTTTGGATAGGCTACTTGTAATGGTAACCGTAAATTGTATTGGGTGGCATTAGAAAGGCCCTGTGATTAAATAGAGGTTAGGGAGAGCAAGTGGAATCTCATCTTATAAAAGCTTTATAAATTCTTCTTGGTCCTTATTTGATTTAAGTATCTCCTGATTTGTCAGCTGCAGTAATGATCCACTACAAAATATCAGCAAGATGCCCAGAGAGTCAGTGTTTATATTCACATGAAGATGTGAGTAAACAGTGCATATTTCCCTAAATATTTACACAGAGAGAATGTTTGTGCATTTTTTACTGCTGCTATTATTATTCAGGCACTAAAGCTCACTTCATGAAACCTGAATCTGTAACATCACAAATAAAAACCTTCAGCACTCGCGTGCAGACCTGCATACATACATGTAAATGAACACATCGCACAGGATGTCAATTCTGCTTTTACTCTGGAAACTTTTATTCTTTCTCTGTATGGCTAAAGACTAGGTAAGGAAGCTATGGTAGGAACATGTAAATCTAAAGTATAACTTTTTAGTGACAAATAGTAGTGTACGTACTTATAATACCTCAAAAATGCGATTATATTAAAACGGACAGTTACAGAAGCTTTTCAGATTCATGAAACTTTGTAAAACTCTTTTCCAGGCAAATAGACAAGGAAATGCCTCGGTGATCCTTTTTTAACAGATAAAATGTACGTTTTCATGTGCATAATACTACTGTGAAAAGGAAAATTAAGCATCCACGTGGATGTATCTGTAGAAAGGTGGAGGCTGCTTGGGGCTTGCTTCTTATTTAATAGCGTGTATATCCTCATGCTAGGAAGAGGACAGACTGGTCATACTTTCCATATGCATGTTTCCTCTCCGTATCAGTAAGACCTGCTTGAGTACTTGATGGAAAATATGTTTTTCCTTGCCTGCATGTTGATTAGTGCTGTGATTTACAGAATGGGATTAACTTTTAATTCCTAACAGTCAAATCAACTCTTTCTGATGTAATTCCACATGAGTACCAAGCCAGATGTATAGTCCATTCTCTAAATGGATCAAATACTTAGGCAGTCCTTTTTTTTCCTCCCAGGCAGATTAAGAATCCTACAATTTTCTGTTTATCCCCATGTGTTACCTGATCTAGTCGAGAGGTGGCGTCCCTGGCGGCAGGGAGGCTGGATTAAAATGATCTCTAAGGTCCCTTCCAGCTTAGGCCATTCTACGATTCTACCCTGTGGTTTGTGTGAGCTAATGCTCCCATTGCAAGGGAAGAGAGGTGTCAGGCTAACTGACCTGAAGGAGCAGTTAGGAAGAGGCAATTAATTGAAAGTTAGTTCCACTGAAGTTTCTTGCATGACGAGCATTGGTTTGTAAACAGGCTTTTCAGGCCTTTCTCACTTCAGGGAATTATTTTAAGGGCCTGGTACAGGTTAGGCTCCAGAGGTCTGCTGATCTTGAGCACCTTCTCACAATCTGCCCTGTCTCCCACCTCTAGCCAAGCCAATGAGGATCTGAACCTTACACTTACCTTGATATAGTATGGTATATAGTACTACTATATATTACAGTAATATTTCAGCAAGAGATTTTTTTATCTTACTTTACTTAAATCTACTTTGATCTCCATATATTGACAATCGATTAAATATTTGAGGGTTGGGGGGTTTTTTGGTTTTTTTTTTCTGCCTATGATTCTGTCCCATATGGCAGGATAGGCTTGAAGATTTGGAGTATAGACATATTTTATCACTTAATTTTCTTACGTAAGCAACAACACCAAGCTTGGGATGAGCGAAATTATAACTGTGTGGCTGGTGAGATTATCACACAGCAAATGAACAAATGTGGCATGTAAGAGTTGATCTCAAATTACAGAGCTGTACAGTCAAGATCCTACATTTGCTGCTTTCCACTAGCCCAAGCCTCTGTGCTAAAGTATCAGCTCAGGTTGGATGCCGTTGGTCATGCAAAAGACCTGAGTCATCTGTAGAAAAAGACTAGTGAATTGGGAGCTGGATTTAGTGTATGGGGTTGAAAATTTGAAACATTACATGGCAAGTCTTTCAGGATAAGAAAATACACAAGGATGGATCTTTGCGGGCAATATCATGCCCTTGTATGTCCTCTTTGACGCCAAAGTCATAAAAACTTTACTATTTTAAAAATATATATTTGTTAAGTATATCTACTTTTCTCATTTCAGACATTTTACGTTTCAAACTTGGAGAGCTGTCAAAAGTAGTGGAGATTTGAGGGGAAAAAGGAAATGTATTTTCCACCACCCTCCGCCTTTTGGATTTATATTGAATCATCTTCACTCTTATTCATCCAGAAATATTAAATCATTCCTTGCGCTTGTTTAGGTAGCGTTTCTACCTGAATTCTGGATTAAACATGCCAAGTAGCTTTTTAAAATAAAGAATATTTCTGATTTCTGTATAGATCCTTGCAAAAGCAAACTACTCTTCAGAACTATGCTTAGCTTTGTCTCCATAATTCATTCCCCCTTCTTTTCTTTTGCCTGTTCAGAGAAAATGCTGTGCCTAGGACATATGTCTGTGGGAGAGGCGTAAGAGCAATACTTGAAACTGAATTTCTGTGTGGTCATACTAGGAACAATGCTCTTAGGAGTCTGTGTTTGCTTTTTTATTAGCAGCAGCAGTAGGTCTGGGGCTATAAATAGTGATAGAAACTCTGTTTTCTGTTTTGTGGGCCATTTCATGGTTTTAAAATTTTTGGCATTCCAAGGGGAGAGAAAAGATAAAAGAAATTGTCCTGCAAAACTGAAGTTCAGACCTCCCAAAAATTCAAATTGAACACAGTATTTAATTCCCTCATATCAATATATTTAATTCTCCTTCAAAGTTTCTAAACATTCATTATTTTTACATGTAAATCAGGAAAGTACACAAAGCAATCAACTACTCTTCATGGAAGTGGAGTGAGTACTGAATATGACTGATAACTCAAATGAGTTGTTTCACCGTTATCACATCCTTCCTTTAATTTCCTTTTCAACAAACTTTTGTCACTATTCAGAAGTTTAATTAAATATTGTAAGACATGGTAGAAAAAGCACAAGGCTACTGGTGGAGGTAGGAGATATTTTTTCATGAAGGACAGGTAGGGATGAAGAGAGGACAATGTAGCTTCACATGTCCAAATCATGTGTTTGAAGTTAGGGAGATGTGAACGTCAACTTGTCGAATACCAACGTGAAAATACACAGAAGACGTACATTGAGGAAGATGTTTTTTGAAAGTACATTTTTAACAGAAATGCTTCAAAGACAAAAAAATGAGGTAATGGAGGATTTTAATTTCCCTGGCAGTTGAAAAAATAATGTTGGGTTACAGACAGGGCTTTACAATTCCTTGTGATTGACAATGTTATCCCTACATGTTAAAAAAGTTAAGGCAGCCGTCAGTTCAGATTTCATTCTGGCTCAGGAAGAGCAGACTGAGAAAGTCAGAAGATAATTGGTGTGAAAGTGATGGTGAGATGGTAGCGTGCACTGTTCGAAGGAGACGAAGAAGTGAGAAAAGGAGAATAAGGATGATGGACATCAGTAAAAAGATTGTCCAGCTTCACAAGTTTAGGGAACTGGTAGTGCTTTTGGAGAGATAATACAATGAGTAAAAGATGGCAAAAGAACTATTGAGTTCTGTGAAGATGAAGTCATAGTAAGGTATCATTGTGGTTCCAATGGGTTATCTTTACAGATCTTGAAATCAGAGAGGAATTGTGAAGAAAAAGTGGCGAAAAAAGGGCTGAGGAGAGTGTAAAACTGTAATGAAGTAAATTACTATAAAATGAGGCTGAGGTCAAAATGTCTCACACCAGAGGTCATAAAAAGCAGCAATAGAAGTTTAGATATAACAGAAGATAAAGAGTTAAGTGATTACTTAATGGAAAAATAGTATTTCAATGTTTTTACTGACTTAGTTGATGCTGGATTATAGAAACTGCTAATTGGAACCAGGCTGTTGAAAACATATTGTATTGGTCCCAGTTTAGATAAGTCTGAGATACTCCGCCAGATGAGACTCAATACGAAAAAGTGCTGAGTACTTTGGATGCGACTATAAAATGAGGTGTAGCTGGTGAGCATCTGCAGGAGCAACTTGTAATCCTTGTAGATACCAGAATATGAATCCACACTGTTGTGGTCTTGCAAAATAAGGAAATCTAGTCCCCAGATATGTTAACGGAAACATCCTTTATAACGTAACGGAGGTAATTATTTTGCTCTGCTTGTCATCAGCTTTGCCTTGTTGGAACAGTATTGCAATTTTTGGGTGAGACACTTTAAAACAAAGCAAGAGAACACAAAACAATTTTGAAAATCCAGACGAGGGCACCTAGTATGATGAAAGCTCGGTAGATATGACTTGTGAGGAAAGACTGAAAGAATTAGGTTTGTCTTCTACGAAACTCAGAAGATGGAGCAAGGATATAGCAGTAAAACAGATATAATTAAAAGAATCACATGTTTGCTATGGAAAGATAAAGGAAATGTAATTTAATCTTCTGCAGTAAAAATTATGTTGAGTATTGGGAAATGGCTTATGATCTAAATATGATTACGAATGAGAACAAATTACTTGGTTACTGTCTTCCATCTCATCATACCTCTGTCTTCACACCTGGTTCTGCTATAGTTTTTTTATTCTTAGTTTTTCATCCTGCTCACCTTATATGTCTGCTAAATATTTTCAGATCTCAGTTTGGAAAGACAAATACAACTGTATTTTCTGATCTGCACCGCCTGCTCTAAGCCTTTCCACATATCTTTTTTTTGATATGAGTATGGCGCTGACAGTTCGTATGGTCACTGCATATACTTCTGATCAAATAATGTATTCAATATGTTTCCTGACAAACATGAAAGTTATAGGAACTGTGACTCACTTGATTTTCAATCATCATGGTGTTCCATCCTTCTCTGAGTGAGCTAGAGCAACTGTGTTTGTTTAGATTCTGTTAGCCCAAATCCACCCTTGGGGTGGATCACGCAGTGATTTGACTTAGCCAGGAGTGAACGTAGCATCACATTTCTTGATATTAGTCACTCAAAATGGAGGAGTATATTGTAATTGTGTGTAGTTTTGATAGAAAGATGCCTATTAATGAATTACTGGCACTTTCAGTGCTTTAAAAACAGATTTAATTATTAAGTGTAAAATATAAGTCTGAAAACTAAAGGTTAGAGCTTCTACTTGACTACAGGTTTGATTGGTTGTCTTTCTGTTAAATCCCTTCTCATTGATTCAGATTCACCTTCATCACATCAGATACAATGGGATATTTGTAACTAATACAAAATAACTTCTTACTACTCTGATTTTTTAGTCTTAGAATTACCACATTCTGTATCATATGAAATAACAAATTCTGGATTATAAGCAATATTTACTTCTAGATTCTCTAACTGCAGCTGTGGGAATAGTGGAGAGAACTAATGGAAATTTCATTACATTAGTTTCTCTGTAGGAAGGGAATGTACTAAAGAGTGGAGGGGGGAATCCTCCTCACTGTTCAGGTACCAACGTATGTGAATATTTGTTGTGGCATCACACTTAAATAAGAAGAATTTCTTTTTAATATTCTTTTTAATAAAGCAAGATTTTGTTATTTTGCAAAATAATACTTTAATTCATTTTTCCATTGTGTGGTTTTCTGTTAACTCCTGTAAAATTTCCAGAATTAAGTGTTGTAGATTAAGGAGGAATCACACTCTTGATTGTCCTGGTAGATGACTACCACAGTTCCCAATATCTGTGTGTGTTCGCGGGGACTGTACTTCTATATTTTCTATTTCTATATTTCTATTTTGTAGGTGACTGTATTTCTATATTGCACATTTCAACATATAGTTGAATGTGCAGAATAGCTTGACTCTAAGGTTTAACAGGGGCTTATTTCTTTATCAGTAAGAAAAGCTTGTGCTATTATTTGTCCTATCGAAAAACAAACGAACAAAAAAATGAGCCAAACAACCTATGCTGCAAAGCTGCAGGGTGGAGAGCAGAAAGGTTAGTTGTATTTGGAATGGCTCTTGCAAAGTTAAAGATGCTTTTTGATTGATAGAACATAGTAAACTGGCTGATCTTCTTGTATTAACCTGAGTTTAATAACTGTGGATTTTAAAAAAATCATCAATAACTTCTAAAGTGTGGTGCTAACTGTAAGTACATTTTTTTGAAAACATCAGGGACCAATTTGTTATTAGTGAAAATCTGTTTTCAATAATAAATTCAAAATAAATAGTGTGGAGCTATAGAAATGTTGTTACACATATTCTAAATCCCTAGGAAAGCAAAGTATTCGATAGCTAGAAGACAGTTGAAATTCTTGTAAGCTTTAACTATAATTGAAAAATAAAACTGAACTGTGATTAACATCCAGAAAAGGATGCTTTTGGATATTTTTTCTTTTTAAGCCACAGAAAAGATCTTGATTTGGAAAAGTGGAGGCAGTAAGCACAAACTACTATAGCAATTGTAGCTGTAAAATATTTGGTTAAATTCTTCCCACATGCACATCAAAAACTTTAGATGGCAGTTGGCCTTCCATTTTGGACAGTTGACACTTTCCAAATGATGCTGGTTGTGCTGCCAGCAGATGAATTTCTAGATCTTCAGCTAATAAAACCTTGCCAAACTCAGCCTAGGTCATCAGTCAGAACAATGTGCAGAAAAAGTCTATTGATGCTCTTGCCTTTCCCCTGTCAGAGCATTTACTCGAAATACATTTCTGCTAATCATTTTTCTGGACTCTAGCTCAATTCTCTAATTTCTGCTGTTTTCATAGGTCTCTCTTCACCAGTTTTATTGTATGTAGGAGGCAGTTTGTTATAAGAGGAATGAGAACGTGTCCCATCCTCTCTTATTGCTTCTGCCAATGGTTGTTTTCTTTCCTCTCTCCATGCCAGACATGCCCAGTATATCTGTGGTTACTCACACTCTTGATGTGAGAATCAAACAGCTTCTTAGCTACCATCTGGGCACTTCTTTCTTATTTTCCTTTATAAAATATTTTTCAATGGTTGAGAAAAATGAGCAGAAAATAGAAAAGTAATTATTTATCAGATAAAGTCTGCCTTGGTGAGCTACATTAATTATTCCCCAAGGGTTGCATGCAGGAAGGTGTTAGGTAATGCCTGATGAACAGTGTTTTCCTAAAGGTAGGCTTGTAGAGTAATACTGGGGAAACTTATGACTTCAGAAGAAAGATCCTTTATGAATGCAGTGTTCATCTTTCACTTTTGTTTGGAAATTATCTTTTTTTCCTAGAAATTCCTATGTTATATGTGCTTTGGGTGATCAAAATTTAGACCTATGAGCATGTGCAAATTGTTATGGCTTGTTTTTCAATTGGGTAGAAGAAGGACTGACTGATAGACTGGAAGTCTGCTCAGTCTTTCTCTACATATGGAAGTGCCAAAAGATTTTTTTTTTTTAAAGCATCAGTCTGTATAATGATGCTTATGTTTACTCTGATAATAAGAAGTTAATGAGTCTTTTTCACTTCTCCGTGCCTTATTTTTTCTTGAAAAAGCAGACTATTTAATGATAGTTTACAAATGCAACCAGGACAATCATTCTAAGATAATTTCAGATCATAAAAAATGCACAGACTAAAAAAGGTCAAAAAAATTAAATAGAAATACAAGGAACACACCGTGGAAAAAATCTTAGCATTTAGCAAAATGACATTTCAATGCAAAACTCTAAAAATTTGAAACTACAATGATTCTGTGATTCCATGATGATTCTATGATTCCAGTTTTATTCCAGGTACTCTCTATTTACTACGTGCCTGAAGAAATATTGCTTCTCTCCTTTTGGCTACTGTCTTGGACACCACAAAATTTTTACTTATTTTTTTTTAAAAGGTATAATTTTCTTGTATATGCTTGAAAGGTATACATATACATGAAACTGTATTGCACATGTACCTGCATCCTGCTCAAAGAAATTTGTAGGGTCAGAACTGACCTAATTCTAATGCTGTTGAATTACATAGAAGCAGTCCTCTAGGAGCAAAGTTAGAAGAGGTTTGTTGAGTTGTTTTATCAGTGAAATCCACATTGAAATCAATGATGTTTGGGTTTTTTTTTGTTTTGTCTAGCTTTTGATAGCTATCATTTTGTGTGCCTTTTTTTTCCTCCCCCGAGTTGATTACTTTTTAGTATGGAATAATATTTTGTTACATCAGAGAATCTTTTACTGTATAGGTGCTCACAACAATCTGAGAAAGACTTCTGGACACTCAATTCAGGGCCTTTGTATCTAGAAATAGAGTTAATTTAGTAAAATTATAAAACATCCCTGTAGAAATTTTTAGGAGCATCAGCCAAAAGGAAGAGAAGTGAGGTGATGTTGGATGTGTGGGAGGACAATGAGGATGAGAGTTGGACAGGTCGTCATGCAGACTTGTACTAGTATTTTTTCTGTTCTGTGAAAAATGGATTATGCCATTGCCTTAAAGGATTAACCTTTATAATATTTATGTGTGTGTCTGTTCATATGGGATGCAGAGAAGCCAGCATAATGTTAAAGTTGAATAAATCTATCTACAGGGTAAGCTTTCACAAATGTTTTAAAAAACAGCTAATTGCAGGATGTTTTCTGGATTTTCAACAAGTGAAGAAATCTTTCTTTATAAATGTATGTAGTGCATTGAGGGGAATTAGAATAATCCAACAGAACAATATTGATCATAATATAAGACTTTCACGTAAATCTGTAGCTTGTCTCCATGAGCATCATGGTCTTCATTGCCATTCAGTTTGATCGTCCAGTTTTGTTAGGAATGTGCTTTCTGGAAATCTATTTTGGTTCTTTAAATTATTAACGTCATTAAAATTTATCATTTTCTGTCATTACCTCTAGGAAAATAGAGGTTGTAATGTGAAACATAATTGTCTCGTTTTGCAGTTTGTGTTATGATAGCTGAGCACAACTAGAGCAGATTTAAATATTCCCTTGAGCAATACAGCTAGGTATTACAAACTAACCGAAGCTCTTTGTGTGCAGATAAATAAATATATAAATGTATTCCCCAAATGACCAATATTTGTCTGCAAATAAATAGATAAATGAATGCCATAAATTCTGGAAGAGTAATCTTTGTTATTAACGTACCACATGAACAGATAATACATTGTTTAAAGGAAAATCCTTTCAGTGTTGAGTCGATTGGTGAGAACTATTACTAGCCTGGGTAAATAGTCAGTCTTACACTTCTGTCTGCCTATCAGAATATTTAAGTGCTCCCTGAAATATAGGGAATACCCACATCTTTTCCCGTAGTAAAGAAAAGATCCAGCATAAGAGCACTTAGATAAGAGAACATGTGTGATCCATAAGTAAAGTGCTCTCCATCCTCATCCAGGAAATTCAGTATTTATAGCCTGAGAGAAAACTGATCTTAAAGGTGCCAAACAATAGAAAGTTAGGCTCTTTAGCTTTTCTTAAAGTGTATACCTGAAACAAGAAGAAGCCACCATCTATATTAAGTAAACATTGACCCTATGTTGTAGTAGCAACATGATGGGATCGTGACAGTCAAGAAGTAGGGTATGTGATATGGAATTCTGCAAGGAGGATTTGCCTGGCCAAACCAGCTGATGAACTCTGAGTACAGCATTCACGCATGATGTGAATGGTAATTACTGTGTGCTGGCTTGTGCTGTGTAATGATCCAGGAATAAGGTTGGAAATTTGGGGTACGTTTGTTTAAAAAAAAAAAAAATCAAGTCTTCTAGGACCAAATTAAATTATTTGCTTAGGTGTCAGTTTCACAGTGTAAAGATTATCATATCCTCTGCAGGAAAGAAAATGTGTTGTTTTTAAACAAACAACTAGATGAATAGACTTTAATTGTGAGATCAGTGGTGAAATGTTTTTGTCCTTGTGTCTCCAAGGCTTAGAACTACTTTTTGTATATATGTTGTTATTCTGATTGACGTAAAAGCAAGAGCCAACTTCACACGTACTTTTTTTCCCCTTTTTTGGCTTGTTTATTTTTCTTTTTTTTTCCTCTTTTTTTTTCTTTATTCCCCCTGTACTTATCATAGTCGAAATGGGTGACCTTTCAGCTAGCAACATTTGAAATTTCACGTGCTGCCAAGCCAGAACCGTGAGCTCTCTGGAAAGGAGCCTGCAGGGCAAGCCCACGCTGGGCAGGAGGAAGGGTGCAGCGCCCTGGCCAGCGAAGCGGCAGCTGGGCCTCTCCAGTGTGGGGTGGTGGTGACCTGCTCCGCACCCTTCCCCGCTCCTGGACCTGCCTGAGGTCCCTGACATGCTGCCTCTGGCTCTGCTGCCCTGGGAACTGGCATGGAAAAGCCTCTAATTACCTGTAGCTTTTAGAGCACCAGCTCAAAAATTCAAGCATATACCTTTTATTCCCAACTTTTTCAAGAACAGCTTTGAGTTTGGTTTTTTTTTGTTGTTTTTTTTTCCCTGTTCTTTTACATTTTTGTAAAGGAACCCAGTTTCTAAAATAAATAAATAATTTACTGGTACAGATCTCTATCAGTGAAAAAAAAATACAGGAGCTTTTTTCCTCTTGGCATTATGTACTGGACTGAGAGGCACTGAGGGGTTTAGCTCCTGTCAGCTCTCCACATGGAAAAAGGTGGCAATTTCAGAGGTAAATTTAGCCCAATTTAGGTTATGAATTTCCCTCCAGAGTCTCCTGGTTTTCTTCTTTGTTTGTACAGTAACTAGGACTTTACTTTCAGGACTCACTCAGTGCCTTTAACCAAGTGGGAGGAACCTGGGTTAATGTGTCTAACGTAATTGGTCTCCTCTACTACATTACTTCTGGAAATCCCATGGAGGCAGCGGTTCTGGTCTGCTACATAGACACTTACATGTCTCAGGCCAAGCATTCCAACACAGGTTATGAGAAGTCTTCGAAAGGCTGTACATCACTTGGGGAGGGCACAAAATGTGTGCACTGTGAGGTCAGATGAAGATTTGGATGATTCATGACCTTTTTTTTTTTCCTGTTTCCAGACACTCAGCCGGGATTTGCCTGCCAGGGGATGTAACCTAGGAGGATATGAGTTAAAGCTATCGCCTAAAAATGTCTCTCCCTCAGAGCACAGCTCAGACACACTGTGTGGCTTTAACACCCCTAAGCCCCACAGAAGAGAAATCCAAGGCAGCAGTCTGGAGGGGTCTGTAGAGCTTTGTGGGTTTCCTTTGGTGTCTCCCTGCAAGTCTACAGGTGCCGCCCAGCATTTTCTGTTATGCCTCAAAATCTTTGGCTTCTCTAAGAATGTATTTATTTTCTGTTTTCGTGCCACACCAGTTGGTTGGTTGTTAATGAAATGAATTTCACCTTCCGCAAAGTTAAAAATTCATGTTCCTAAGAAATGATGGGAAATCAGCAAAGGAAAAACTAAACTGAGCCAAAGCTACAGTACTAGTCAACCGTAACAAGTAATTATAATGGCCTCATGGTCATTTCACTCACAGCTTGACAGAGAAAATGGCAAGAAAAACAAAATATTTTTTTTCTTGAATGCTAGAAGTACAGGGCCAGGTTCCCTTCTGCAGATGACATGTCACAAGATGTGGGCCCTGTTGAACCAAATAAATGCAGCAACATGAATTATTTGCAGGCTCATGCAGCAACATGAGCTGCAGATGCTGCTGGTGGCAATGGTGGAGAACTGGGGTGTAAAGCTGTGCCCTGCGAAGGAGACTCCTGAGGGAAGGAGTGCAGTCAGAGGTGCCACTGCCTGCCCTTCTCACCGTGAGCTCTTGGTGGGAAATACCTGTCACAGGCTGAGCCGCTGTTAGCATTTCAGGATCAGCTAAACCTGTGATTTTTAAACTATTTATTCCACAGTAAAAAAAAAAAAAAAAGAGGTGGCTTTTTAAAATACAAAATATGTAAAGCATGTAGGTGGGTTGGCTGCAGTTGTGATACAAAGACAGATGAAGACTCTGTCCCAGGATGGGTTAGGAGGCTGGGACATGGGAAGCTTTAGAAAGTGCGAAGCCTGGAAAGAAGAGCAGCCTGTCCTTGACATCTCCCTGTATCTTTTCCAAAATTATTCTGTGTGCAGGAACTTGCATTCCTAAACTTCCACAAAGTTTCTCATATTTTTTGTTTCCTAATACAGATAATCTCGAAAGCCTTCCTTGAGTAGTTATCAGGTTTAGTATGCAGAAACGATCTACTGTGTTTATGAGAAAATGTATTTTCTTGTAACTTTCTCAGGTGTTCTCAGGGATGACATGATTACATTTTATATTTTTTGCTTGTTATGAGGATGCAGTGAGGCTCCTTGGTGTTGGAACAAAACTCTTCCCATATAAATTTGGTTGGAAGGCTCTTGCTTTTTACTTAGAAACGTATTGAAACCATCTTGGTGCTTTTCTATGAGGAACTACTTCTGAAGTATGTTAGTATTGCCAAGAGATAGATGGTGCTGTGTTAAGCTGTTTTGTTTCAGATGATGTGTAAACAAATACCATCGTTGTTATTAAACCAGAATAAGAACATTTGGCCTAGTCTAAGTAAGTGTATCTGTAACTGTCATCTTTTATTGTCTTTTTATAAACATTTATCCAATAATGCATGGAATATATAAAATACCTGGACAAATACATGTTTTTAAAACACTGTCTCTCTATTCACAGGAAATCACTGATAATGAAATATTAGAGTTGGTACACAGTGCTCTGGGGAGAATGACAGTTATCCGGCAAATTTTCCCTCTCTCAAGGGACAACAACCAGAGATGCATGAGGAACAATCACCGAATATCATCACTGCTGTGCGATCCACAAGAAGGCTATCTTCAGATGCTGCAGGTCAGTAACTGTGCCCAGCAGGAAAGTCCATCTTAGGCATTTGACGTGAGATAGTTTTCTGTGACTGTATTACCTCAGAGGAAGAATAAAATGAGTACAGGATAAATCTGAGCATGTAAATGTTTGGCCAACTTTTCCTGACTTAATTATTTATGTTAACTCCCAGGACTGAGTTTTTCAGGTGTGTTGTTATGTCCTTCAAGTACCAGCAAGTGGTTGCACTAACTCAGAGTTGGTTTTGCGTATTTCATTCTCTTAAGAATCATTTTCTATTTGCAAAAAGAAAAAGCTGTGCTATCATAGTCTTATGGTGTTATTGCTTGCTGTCTGTTAGACATCTATTGTGAAAGAGTTAATCTGGAAGGATAACAGAACTCTGATAGGTATTGGGCTATGGAACATTACATATTTAGTTAAATGGACTGAATCCAGCTGATGTATTCAATCTGTCCTGTTTCAATAGTCTCAGAAGTCTCTAGCAGCTGATAATTATCTGAGCATGTGAAATATGCACTACTAGTTCAAGTTCCAGATTTTGGTAACAGATTTGACTCTGGCGTAAGGAACACTTCAAGAATTCTTGGCAACTTATCCTAGATACCAGATTTTTTTCTTGGAGTAATTTAAATATAACTTTAGGTACTATTTCCAAGGATAGTGCAATAACTTAGAAACACAAGTCTTGGACTTTCAGTGGGACTCAGTTAAGATTGTCATTTGTGTCACTGTTGAAGCTACTGGATAAAACTTAAAACTTTATTATATTCACTTTAGTGAGACTGAGAATATAAGCTTGCTTAGAACCTTGTTGTTGCAAATACAGTCTTAACCCGAGATGGGTTGAGTGAGGACACTGTGGTTGAGCCTGTGAGTTGGCAAATATAGATAATCTGTTAAGAGTTGAGCGTAAAAGGGGCTTGGTTAGGCTGTGGGGAGGAGGCTGTTGGCAGTCTGAGCTGCTACAGCCTGATCAGGAAGGAGATGTGTGCTGGCTTGGAAGAGTTTCTGTAGAGCAAGCTGTGACGTTTATGGGAAATCAGAAGAGGTAAGGAGATTCTCAGACAGAGATGTGGGCACGTCAAGATTTTCGAAGGTACATGGATGAGGATGTTTGTTTTTCTTATTTGGCTGCTCCTAAGAAGTTGTAGCTGTGGAAACTGAAATCTTCTGAGTGAGGGATGTGGCCATTTTGTCCTCAAAGATAACCTTTGCTGAGTCAGATTCTGTCATAGCAATGGCAAAGTTTGGGAAATGCCAGTCACATGCACTGTAGTTCTGAGCACTGGTCTATTCTTTCTGCACAGGGGAAGGTCTATGCCTATCTTGGCTTAGAAAGAAAAGAGACTTTTTGCTCTTTGTTAAGTAACTCTGAGGTATGCTGTAATGAGAAAAAAGGCCACTCATATCAGAGGATCAAAGCAATTTCCAGCACATTGAAAAAATTACCTGTCCTGCACCAACAAATCACTCACTGGGGAACAATTTTACGTTGCAGCAGGATTTTGAGTATTGCTGTCTTTGCTAGTTTACACATAATCTAATTCGGAGACTCATCTGAAAGGCTCTGACAGACCTCTCTGAGCAAGTTCTTATTTGCTAAAACAGTAAGTGGTTTGCCAGCATTAAAAGCCTTGTGTCCTATTACTAAATTTCACTGAAAAGGACTCTTTAGGAAGTATCCACTATCTGCTAATGCCCAAATGAGGGTTTTGAAAAGGAAAACATTCTTGATTTCTATCTTTTCTATCTTAGAAACTGTCTGTAAGAGAACGGAGCAGTAATGTTATGCTTTGTCTGTTAGTTGCTTCTCTACAAACTTAGAAATGAGAAAGAGATATAAGGAAGTGTGGAGGTATAAGGTTCTCCTTCTGGAAGTTGATTCCATAACTGTCATGTCTCGCCACACTGGAATGAAATATCATGAAAGATGGAGGGCACACGTGATATCTCTCAAATTAGGTGCCCCCAGTATATGTTGTGTTATCTTTAAGTTTCTACAGATTGAACACAGGATGCTTTTAGCATGTGCAGTTAAATCTGAAGCGCTCCATGGCTGCATTTTTTTCATTTTGTCTTTTCCAAAATATCTTGCATAACACCTCGTGGGCATACAGCTCGTATTAATTTCCACGTACAACCAACATGTTATTAATGGACCTGCAGTTCCAGGTACTTCCAATCTTCTGCTTCCTTTTTCTTGCTTAAAAAATGGTTTTGACCTTTTTCTGTGCAGAAGTGCATCACTAAATTACCCCTGTTGCCAGGGGCTGCGGTAGCTCCCAGCCCCATGTCAGGCTGCATGAATCCACCAGCAGCGGCGACTGCCTGCCAGCACCAAGTCCTTGCGCTGCTTTGAAGTAGTTTGATTAACACTACAATTCTGGAAATCCCTGGCTCATTCTCCCTTAGGCAGTCTTATATTAATAATTCTTTGTTGTCAAGGTAACTTAACAGTTATTGTTGGTTAATTATTTATTTAATGACTTTGAAGAAGAATAAGCTAATCTCTGTCAGCCTCTAGCTAAAAGTATTTGTAGGGGAGAATTTAGTGTTTTTAACAAGCTAGTAAAGAAAGAAACATTTACATCATGGATTATTAACTTTGTTCTGGCTAAATTAATGAAAATCTTTTTGGAGCGATTTTCTTCTCAGTGTCTTTAGTACCATATCCTGGAAAGTTGTTTTTCAGTGGGTGCTCATCCCAGTTTGGCATTCTGACAAGACTTTTAAAGATCAGGCTGTTCTGCAAGCTCATCCAAAAGCTCATCTGTTCTGAATGTTTTGTAGAAATCCAGTCTTATTCCATCAAACCACTTGTCAAAGTTTTGCTCATGCCCTTATTTCTTGCACGTATAACATACCCAGTTGGGTTTCTACTTCAACTGGGGAAAAAGCTATATAAATTTACCTATCTCGGTCATTTTATTTGACCTCAGAGGACTACATTCTTCTCTTTGTTATTCTTCATATATGATTTTCTGTGTCTCTCTCTCTTACTTTTTTGTAAATCACAAAGAGGCAGTTTAGAACTTGGTGTCTTACAGGTGGTTTGGGCCATCAATATTGTCAATATTGCCTCATCTTGAGAGAGAATACTGAAGTACTTCAGGATTTATGATTAAATCTAGCTGGCCCTAGACCTGGTATGTGTCCCTGCATGACATTTGAATGGTGTTTGGCGGGATTACCGCTATTAAACGATTTAGAGTATGTCAGACATGGCCTTACAGAGTCAATTTGAAGAAATATTAGTGCCTAAGCTGTATCTTTCCCAAATCTTCCCCTTTAAATATTAGTTTTGAAGCCTGTATACGAATATGATTTTTGGTGAAGATAATTTTTTCTTTTGTCAGGTTATTCGTGATGTGTTCATAAACTCAAAATCAATTTTTTCTCTGTTTATGTTTTTGAAGAAAGTTTTCCCTTTAGAAATATAATTCCCATTGCAGTTTGTTTCTTTCCATATTTACTGTTCATACAGTTAATAATTTCAATCTCTTTGAGATTCTGTTTTTATTAAAACATATTACAGGGACACAGTGTATCTGAAGTCATTTAGCATGGTAATAATAAGATTAAAAAGGGTGAAAAGGAAACCTCAGAAAACTTTGTCACTAAATTAATAAGATTATTCCTCACAGAATTCAGAGTCCAGCCTCTCAGCTGAAGCACTATTCCAGGCCTTGCTTTGACATATTTGAAGATATTGAGAAGTGTGGGAGGGTATTGATTGAAACAGCTACTCTTTCCTCTGTGTAAAAATTCAATTCTTAGAAGACTTGACCATCAGATACCTTTGTAGGCATCTCTTAGTAGTTGCTCCTGTAGAGATCAGGTTTTATTTATGAGCTGTCTTCTCTTCAGGAACGACTGCAATTTAACTACCATAACTGGAGCTACGTTTTTTGAGATGTGTTTGGCTGCCTAAACTGATTCTGCAGTTTTGTCCCACTAAACAGCTTACTCTCATATGACCTGTTTATGCTGTTGTTACTACACAGCTGCTAAGCGCTACTGCGGGCAGTAAATATTGATTAAGCCCTATTAAAGCATCTACTTTCTTCCATAAATGATTGATGACCCAGATTTTTCTTTCCCTTTCATTACTAACCTATATTTGCATGTCTCTGTAGCAAAGTTTAGGTTGGACTTTTCAGGCAGATGTTCAGTCATGGTGAAACTGAGTACCAGGTGAATAAAAAGTATCCTTGAACTGATTTGACTGTTGCATAGCATAATTTCTCCCTGAAGCCGGATGACATGTATTTTATACAAGGTGCATTAGCAAAAGAATTGGTTAAAAAAAGCCCAAATGATCGTGGGTTTCCTGTGGCCATGTGGGATTTTGTGAGCAATCTGTGGTTAGAACTCCAGGTACATTCTGGAGAGAGCTTTTCCTCTCTGCTCAGTCTTTTGACTGCTGGAATTCTCATTTGCATAATTATTTCATTGAAGTTTTGTTCAATGCTCTATCAGGGAGCAGACAACAGTGACTAGAAGGAAGGGTCAGTATGTCTATTTTTCGTTTTTTGTTGTCTCTGAAACCTAATTTGCATCCATATTTACTTATAAACAAGGGTAAAATGATAATCTATGCTCTGTTTTGCAATACCAATGTTACCTCTCGTCCTTCTGTCTCACTCTTAGTTGTATTCAGTTTTCTTTATCAAATGTCTCCTGCTAGACTTTCCCTGGACAGTTAGTGTTAGCTGTGCCAAATTCTTGAGACATTTAGTGAATGAAGCCAATGCTTGCAGCTAACAAGTTTGAGCATCCAAGCCTTGTATTATTGTTAACATGTTGTTATAAAATACACTAAGAAAACACTCACAATTATGATAAATACTCGTAATAAATAGCTGAAGGACAGTAAGCATTCAGAGAATAGAAACTGCAGGTAGGAAAAAGTGGTATGAAATGTAACTCAGTCAAAAGAGGAAAAAAATTAAAATGGAAAGAAAAGCTACTTATCAATAGGGCAAAGCATGAAATAATACACTAGCTAGATTCCTTACTGTCAGAAGGCTTGAATAAATATACAATTGAGGTCTGGTTGTCTGTGGTTTTAGGAAAATTTTACTCAGGCTTTCATTTTCCTCAGTGATAATAAATAGCCCTTCAGAAGTTTGAAGCTGACATTTGAGTCTTTAATGAACGTTTGTTTTTTTTGACTCTGGTTTCCTCATGAATGCCAGGCTGCTGGCTGTAATTTTGTTCTCCACGAGCGGCGAAGCATGTGTTTAAAACACAGGCATTCACACAAAGTCTCACAATGGGCTCTGCAAACTAATTTAAGAAAATGAAATAGGGCAAGTTTTCAGTCTCTCCACTCTTAACAATGTCCTTGTAAGCACGCTGTTAATACCATAAGCAAACCATTGATCCTCACTCCTCCGAGTCAGGTGCACCCTGTCATTAGAGACGTGTAACTGTGTTTGGCACTGCTTGAACTTTGCAAGTTGGAATGCAGTTTTAGGGCATGCTGGGGCGTGCACACGCCAGCGCGGTGATCTCACTCCCCCAGCAGCGAGCGCTTCCGCTGCTGGCAGGCTGCACGCGGGCCCAGCTCCACTTCCATCTGCTTCGGCCTTGGAGCTGACTGCTGTGGCCACTTGCAGGGTGGTGGTTTTGGCAGCAGCCAGGGTACAGATGCCCGGCTTGGGAATGGGTTTTCGAAGCAGTGGCATCTGGGTGTCAGCTTGTTTTCCCAGCTGGTCTCTTCAGTGGTCTTGTCTGGCTAGACTTCAGGCTCTGCTGGCAATGCAGAAGTTGAGGGTCAGGCTCTGAGACTTGCTGGCCTTCCCAAGAGGAACACTTCTCTGTGATTGGTGCCTCTGAAGGAGCTATCTTCATATTTACATAGAACTTTAAAAGTAAAATCATTCTGGAAAATATATTCACGCAAAAAACTCTCTAAAATAACATCTAATAATGTACTAGGGAGAGATTCGCATCCTCTTTGAAAATTTCTGCTCTGTTCTACTAGTGTGTGGTGGACTTTTTCTTCATTGCAGAACAAATGTTCATGAAGTCTGGCATAATTTTCAGATGTACCAGAACATGCTTAAAATTACTCATGTACTGGCGGTACTCTTTAATACATTGGTGGAACAGACACCGACATTCTTATAGTAGATAGATCACAATGCATTTCAGTCACAACTCCTTCAGCTCTTACCGCTGTCAGTGAAGAAGTGAAAGAGGAACTGAAAATTACTGTTTCTTCCTCCGAACAGGAGAGAAGTGGAACACTTTGTTCTAGCCTAGGAATTTTTGCTGCATGAAGGGGAATCCCTCCAGACAGATATATGTCCTCCCTTCCTTTGTTCCACCTGTGAATATATAAATAGGGGAAATAAAAAAAATGCTCTAGCACTTGGAAAACCCAAAATAGCCAAGTATATTGCCTTGTTTTCCTCTTCTCTCTTGCTTTCCTACCAATTCTGAATGCTCCCTGAAGACTGATTTTTCAATTTATTATTTTCTCATGCCTCTGACAACACTGGTGGAAACAGTGTGTAGCTGATCCCTTGGGTACTTCACAAATTCCCTTTCAGTGGTCATGTTTGTATTCAGAGGGATTTTGAGTAGTTAGCTGAAAATTAAAATACATGTGCAGTTGCAGTAACAAGTATATACAGGCTTTGTCCACTGAACCCTTTTTCTTTTCACAGCACCATCATTCTGTAGGTTACAGCAAACTTGTATTGCAAATACAATCTAGTACATATGCAGACATTTTGCTGCATTAAAGTGAATATAATAGAAAATAAAGGAAATTATTATAGACCTGGATTTTCTGTGAGATCAGGCCAGAATTACTGTGTGTTATTTTAAGGAACTTTGCAAGAAAATACATATATAGTATAACTAACTCAGGTAGAAAGTGAATATTATTTTGAGTAGTACATTTGAGGTGTTTAAGTATTCTTATTCTTCTACCTCAGAAAGGAATCAGGAAAAAAGAAGACAAAAATATACCTCACAGTAATTCAATAACACATTCTACTGTAGGCATTGAAGGAATCAACTGTTCAGCTACACTGACATAACACTACTCAGTCTCAGACGTGGTTCTGTAATTCTGTTTTCTAGTATAAAGCTGGTTCCCATTTGGGATTAGGCAGAGACATTCAATCTTTAGGAGCTGAATTTTTCTCTGCACACTGTGCAGGATCAAAAGAACATTATTTTCTAAGTTGCCAGTATACTTTTGGTTGTTCTTTATTATTTTTTGCAATTCAAATACATGACTCTTGACCTAGACGACTACCAAAACAATACTCTTGTGTGAACAACCCATCTTCTCTTGTTTTAAATAAACACACTGTCTCCATACTGAATTTTGATCACTGTGCAAAATGAGATGCTTTGAGTCATGCTTTATAAGTTTTAAAGGGTTCTGCCCTTAATAGAATGGGCTTCTATAGTTTGTGTTAGTGTATGGCTTAACTAGCAGACTGAACAAATAAAATATTAAAAAAACCCCAAACTTGTTTTCTTAGTATTACAAATCCAGATTCAGTTGCGGAGACCTTGCTGCTGTTTTTTTTCCTAGTCTGCGTATTCTCCCTTCTAAAAAAGAAGTGTTGTGTGACTAAAACTTACCCTTCTGTAGGATATTGACTCTTCTGTGAGTCGGGGGTAAAATGTAGTAGTGTATGCCATTTTCACTGGACTAAATATGCAGAGTAGGTTATATATAAAAAAAGAATTGTTACTGATTAAAAAGTACCATGTACTCATTTCTTTGGGCAAGGCTTTCAGCCAAAGAGAACTGGAATGGCAAGATACCAGTGGCTAAGTGTGTGCAACAAGATGTGCAGAATATTCTTTTCATAGCAAAAAGTAACTTGCTGTGTTCTCTGCAGCAGTTTGTTCTACCTTGGTACCTATCTCCAGCTGTATGACAGAAGGATGTAAGTAGTGGGAAACTCCTCTCCTGCAGACCCTTTCGTGCTGCTACTCATTTTATAACATTCTTTCAAAAGAAAATAGTGAGACAATAATGACACAAAATCTGTTATAGGTCTAACGTAAGGATTATGTTGGTAAACATGAGGTTGTTTTGTTTTCCTCTATGGCATAAGGTAATCTGAGTTGGATGCGTGGTTGTGTAAGCGAAGATCCTCAAAAGCAGTTCTCTCAAGCGTTCAGTCTGTTATACATGCAGAGCTGTGGTAGCTTCTCTAAGAGCATAAAAAGTAGAAAGAGAAGGAAAGCAGTGTACCCAAATAAAGTTTATATTTTGCCCTAGAGCACTCTGCTAGGAAATGGAAGTTGGGAATGAAGCTGCAGTTTTCCAGAACTGAAAAAGAGTGTCAGACTGACAAAATGCAAAACATTTCTGATTTGTGGAGTTCCGAAGCAACAGATAATGAGTTCTCAGTTAAACACGAGGATGTAAAATCAAATTCAATCGAGGACAAAGAGGATCATGATGGCACATTAGAAATGGCATTTTTCCTTATGCATGTAGCAGCTACTTCTAAGCAATCGGGGTTTGTGGTGTGTAGTTTGAGTTGGCTTTTTTTTGTGGATTTGAGATTTTGGTTTGACTTGTTTTTGTGGATAGTGGCTTAATACAAAATAGGAGAAGTGTCCTGTTGCATAATAAGGATTCACTTGGTTGCTTTATTTGAAACTTGTTTGGAAAAATTGCAACTAGTCAGTAGAGACTTAGCTGCTGGAACTCTTATTAACTCTTTAACTACTTATTTTCTTCAAGAAAGAGGAAATCTGGAAAGTATCTTCTGTGGAAACTCCTTTAAAAGGAAAAGGATTGACTGGATAAAATAAATATAAAGAATATGGATTGCTTTGCTAAGGAAGGCTGGAAAGAAAAGGGAAAGAAAATGGTAATGCTAAATGGGAGAGATTCTCAGTGACAGTATCTCATAGGTTTTGCATTATTTTGCCCTTAAGATTCCTTTTATGTTTAGTCACATAAATAAATTAGTATCCTCAACCTCTTTTTTTGGTGTATATTCTTCCTACTTTGATTCTTTCAAAATGAATTTTTGTTTTTACCTCATTTGTTCAGATTTACTTATAGTGGAAGATTTTTCAAAGTGCCTGGGTTCTCAGTTTATATCAAACTCTAGATTATAGAACATGAAACAGTTTGTTTCTGAAAATTAGGATCTTACGATATCAGAAGTTTACTTGGAGCCAGTGTTGAAATGGTGATATGTGTTCAAGCTTTCACAACTCAGTGACATTTTCATAGGAAATATGCAGCTGCTTTAACTTCCACATGTAGCCCTTTGCTGGTCTCTAGACTCCATTTTCTGTGGTGAATTAGAGAAATCTGAAAGATAAGTGGCAAATCTGTGAATCACCATGAGGAAAGCCCTCAGCTACAAAAATATCTTTTTAATAATACTTTAAAAAAGCTATATCTGGCAACTGATGCTAACTGGAGTTTTGAGGTTAGTAAAGAGTAAACCAATATCCGTGAATATGTGATTTGAAGAAGAGCGTATGTAAACTCTGGAAACAGGTGAAGAGTATCCATTTATTTATTTTTTTAAAAGTCACTTCACTTCCATTGCTAAAGTTTTACCACTTTTGGTGGCTACCACCCTGTCTGGTAGAGGGCTGGGCTGGCCTCTAACACGGACAGATGCTCCCTAACCCCCTCTTCCCCCCCCTCCCCCGAAATGGGAAGGAAAAAAGGGAATGAAGCAGAGAGACTTTCAGG
>NW_009720219.1:0-3348 GCF_000703405.1 Apaloderma vittatum
CGATCTCCTGCCCCTTTCACAACAGGCTGTTGGGTTTGTCCCCAAAACGGGGACGCGGCAGCAGCACAGGGGGCCTTGTCGCTTTCCTCGGCAAAAACCGCCTGCCTGGGAGGCCGTTTTCTCAGCAGGCTGGCCAGCCTTCTCTGGGGGTCAGTTGTTTCAACACTTCACGCCAAAACTCACGGGGTGCCCCTGAACGAAACAGAAACACGAGCCCCCTCCTCTGAAGACTGGGATGTAACTCAGTAACGGGCTGAGTTTTGCCACGGGTCAGCCCAGCCCTGGGTGTGTGCCAGGTTTATCATGATTTTGTGGCCGTGCACCTAGGCAGAAGAATAAATGCGGCTTCATTAGACTCATCTGGCAGTTTTCAGCAACAAAGTTACAAAATAATTATCCTCTCACCCTGATTTTTCTAGATTTACAAGTAACAGAGCTCACAATTTGTCGTCATTGTCTCTCTGATTTCTTTTCACTTTCCATGTTCAATGTATGGCTATTTTAGTTGCTATATAAATCAAATTGTCGTACATCAGCCACACTGAGAATAATCTGGAATTTGTTTTATCTGTTTCTGTTTTTCTCTTCTAATCTATTTCCACTGCATCACTAACAAAGTTTATTATCTTGTCATGTGATAGTAATATTAGCAGTATAGCTAGAAAGAACAATTACAAAAAAGCAATTACAAAACTTACTAAGAAGTAAATGAGGCAGCACTTACGTTGCTGAACATCAATTCTGATAATGCAAGTGTCAAAAAAATGTTTGGTGGGACTGAAGAGTGTGTTTTTGAAAGTATATTTGCAAAGCTACCCTAACAAATAGGCAATTGAATGTATTTTGTTAGCTGACTGTGAAAATATTTGTGTAACTCTGTTTGCATCATTGGATGTCCCTATATTTCTGTATTTTCAGGATGACCTTGAGGTCAATCAGAGCTCGCGGGAACTTCAGCTATATTTTGCTATTAAATTATTTCAGTCCTCCAAGTCCAATTTAAGTATAAACAGAGTTTCCATGCACAGCAAGTTTACAGTATCTCAGTTTGCTTATGTTAAAAGTTACCGGGTACCCAGGTTGATTCAGCCAGTTAGATTGCCCTCTTCAATAAACATTCTGACACCACTTTAAGGTTTTGAGCATGCATGTGTTTTGGGGAACATGTCATAGCGTGTGATGGATTGCTTATTCCATTCTTGGTCTTAGGTGGGAAGCTGTTGGGGTTGTGATGTGTCACAGACCTGATCTTGCTAATGTACCTGGAATGGCTGAGCACAGCATCGTAGAAAAACACATTTCAGGGTGCTCTAGTGTTACAATTGCAACTGAAAGTTGTAGACTTCTTCATCAAAAAATGTTCTTTGTGAATATACTAGTTGAACTAAGGATTTAACAGGCTGAGATTGAGGAGCTGCCTCAGTGTCACTGTTTTACAGGTGAAATCTGAGTGAGAAAATAAACAGGAAAAATATGTCCTGCATAGTGAGACTAGCGTTGAGCGACTGGACCTGATTTTCATTACAATTCTTCGTTAAGGCCTTGTTGTCCTGTGCAACAAGTGGCTTCATCTTTGCTAATTCAGGAACACTCCTGGGAAGGAAATGCCCCACGGCTCCCACTTAACTCCAATGGACAGTAACAAAGGAGAGTAAGTTATTTGGGATGAGTGAGATGCTTTCCTGTTCCCTTTGCAGGGCTTTCACAGCTTGCCTGTGCCATCTGGCGCGGTGACTCTGACCTGGCTCCAAAAGCACGAGGGGTTCACAGCGAGTGGTAGGAGAGGGAACAATGTGGAGACGCTGCTCAGCAGCTCAGCTCAGGGGTCGGGAGAGCTCTGTGGGACATAAAGTCCTGCCAGGGCAGACGTGCCCACCGTGCACTCACTGCTTGTGCTGGAGTAACTTGATTCCAAAGGGCAGGGAGAGACCAGGCGTGTGTGCTCCGATGGAGCTGCTCTGTGTGGATTTATAAGCTCAGATAATGATCAGCTAGCAGATCTCTGAACTACTCTATTGTGTGTTACTTGACATCCCTGTGGGTCTGCTCCTTTTTTAAAGCAAAAATACTAGTGGCAGTGTTCCTCCAGTAAATTGTGAAAATAGGTGTTCATAGTTCCAAGGTATTCACATACTGTGTTTGTGTCTATCGGCTTCAGAGAGATGGTTCTGATACTTAAGACTATCTTTAACTGCTTGCAAAATCTTTTAGCGTTACTCCATAAAATATCATATATGTTTGTATGATGCTGTCCCTAGGTCATCAGTTCCCAAATTTCTTACATCCTGGATTACTCTCCACCTTCACAGTTTCTTTGCAGATCACTGTTCATGTTTACCATTACAGTCCTAATTGAAATAGCTACCGGCTGCCTTGTGCCATCACACCTTCCTTGTTAAGTGTTATTGCTGATTTGACTCCTCAAAAACCAGGAAGGTATCAGAATGACAAGTTGCCCTCCGGTACATTAAATACATTCCTTTATCTTCCTTAGAAGTGACTTCTGTATTATATGTAAAATTGTGAATGTTGTCACAAGTGGTTTCCTCATGGGTTCTTTAGTTTCCTGGAGCTGCTGGTCTCCTGTTGTGAAATACTAAAATCTAGATGTTTTGTCTGCACAGGCTTGAATGGGTCTGAAAACGGTTTGTGTAACAGCAAGATAAACAGTCTAATAAAGAAAAGCAAAAAATGTGAGTGGAAGTTTGTTTCTTTCCTGGAAAGAAAGATCAGCAAAGTAGGTCAACAAGCGGAGAGGAAAAAAGTGTCCTGTCTGGAGCTGAAGAGTCTTAAGGGAAGATTTGCTGGGATTTCTTATAAAAAATGAGATGTTAACATTAGTGTGAAAAAGTGGGGGTAAGATTCTTTGTGTAACAGACTTCTGTATCCTTCAAAGATGTTTGATCTGTTACTTTGTAACTTATTGCCAGCAAAATATCCAAACAGCAGAGCGGTGTTTTTTGTTGTACTGTAAAAAAAAATTCCCTTTCAGCTTGAAGTTTCCACTGACAAGGTCCTTCCCTTCTACTTAAACCCAGGCAGACACACAGTCCTTGACCATGTTCTTCTCCGAGAGGTCAGATGGCATCTTCACTAGCAGCTTGGTTTACTGCTGTTTGCTTTGGGACACAACGAGGAGCGGTTCCCGTGCAAGTCTGGCGCTGCCGCCCTTCTGCTCTTGGTGGCTCCGGGAGCTGCGCACACCCTCTCGCCTCCACCTGCATGCCTGGTAGCGGGTGTGCGAGGAGTCAGGACAGTCCTTTGCCAGCTACCCCGGCCCCTGTGTTGGGGCAGCTGCCTTGCTCTTTACCACAGGTGGGCACCCAGGAATGTGCCTTGGAAAGGCCC
>NW_009720219.1:3379-62601 GCF_000703405.1 Apaloderma vittatum
CCTGCTGAAGCTCAGCGAAGTGCCTGAGCCGCTGGGTTCGTTCATGCACAGCTGGGCAGCACGTTTTCCGTAGTGATGTGTGTGTGTGTGTGTGTTTCTGCATGTGCTTTTATATTCAGTCAATCCTCACCAGGGTAGTTTTGCTCTTTGTTGTGGCATTGGTCATCAATAAAAATCAACTCCTGAGCCTTTCTTATCTCCAGAGGACTCCTGAATATATTACTTTCTTCTTTTCCTTTTGATATTTGTGAGTACTGTAGTTACTAAGATACAGCGCATACGAAAGCCTCAGTGACCAGAGGCATGTTGACTTGCAATCCTCAGCTTTCATTTTTTTGAAAAAAAAAACATTTCTAACCTTCATGGTTACAGGGGAAAAAAAAAAAAGCCAGGAAATGTAAAGCATGGCAAGCGTATGGTTCATGAGCCATTAAGCACAGATTTTGTGCCAAGGTAATGCCACATATAAAGCAGAAAGGCTTTGATAATCTGACAGATAACCTGAATCCCCAGCTCTGGGCAGAAGAAAGCCAGCAGAGGCTGCTGAAGCCCACAGGTGCTGGCTGACCCAGGATCCAGCTGTGTGCCCAGTTCAGCCCCATCCAGCAGGGAATGTCTGGGGCATTGTCTTCTGTGTGGCAACTACTCCCAGAACCTCCTCCTCAGCTCCCCAGGCCATGTGCAGTTTTTGTTAAGGCCATGTAAGGGTGTCAGGAAGGTCGGGCACCTTTGTTGTAAAGGCTTAGTGAGGTAGATGGATGAAGATGTCCAAAATCCAGTATATTTTGTAATCTTGTGTTAGGAATCCTTAGAGCTGGCAGCATGAAAGCTTGTCCTCTTCATGTGGGCCATCCTTGCATCGCCACAGAGATGTTAGTTTTGAGTGCCTTTCTGGGGATCAGATGCAGGTTCTTTCCACAATGAAGTGGCTGTTGTGAAGTTTGCCTTCTGAAGTTTACCCCTTAGGCTCCTGCGGAAAAGCAAGCCTGAAGCTGCCAATATCTAGCTTTTAATTATTATTCAGTTCTGGGGCATAACCACCCTGGTTACATTCATGAAAGTCAGGAATCGTGCTTATGCAATTCTTCTGCCATTGTAAACAGAGCCCTAGAGAAATTTGTTTTTATTTTAGTAGTAACATTTCTGAGAGACAACTTTTTTTTTTTGATAAATAATTTACGTTTCTATTACGAACTATAAAATTAGAGGTCCACACTGCAGTACATAGCATCATGTTCCAACAATTTTATTCACCATCAGTTGTTTCAGATGTGCTTTAATCACATGAATAGCCTGAGTCTGAAGAACTCAGAGTAATTATTCATTTATGGGCTTGCAGAATTTGGTTCATAAGGACTGACAGCATGAGCAAGACAGGAACGGTGTGTGGTGTTGTTAATGTGCACCACTCGAAGTTAGAGGAATTTTTTTGTTTGTTTCCCTTAGACTTCTTCATTAGCTCCTCCTTGTTTTCAGAAAACCGAAAAGTGTCTCTTTTAATGAGAAAGGGCCATGTTAGTCTTTACTTTGCGAAGTCAAGTACTGTTTCATGGCTGTGGTGGAAGACTCACCTGTGCCTAGTAGAATAGTGTGATTTCCCAGAAGAGTTGAAATCTATCTATCTGCTTTGTGAAATGAAGGGCTGACACAAAGCTCTTTTTTCAGTCTGTATCAGCATTATAATCCTTGAGCTAAATATAGTAAGGAAAAAAATTGAAATATATTCAGTATTATATACAGATATGGATGTCAGGGTATTTAAAACTGATCTCTAAAAAATAGTGGAGTAAAAAAGCTCTTCAACATAAATGTATAACTAATATGTCAATTAGACAGTTCATAAGATATTCATAATACAATATGACAAGCTGCAATATGGTATAAAGTAGAGAGAGGGAGGTGCGAACATGGGAGGTAAATTCTGATTTCTAGCTTTTCAACTGAGGGAAGAACAAACACATAGTCTGAAAAAATAAGAAACAATATGCATGCAAAATTTAGATACTTTTAAATTATTATAATTACTATCCAACAAATGTTGCCTACAGCTAACAGAATGAAAAAGATTAGAGGGAAGACTTTGATTTTTCAATAAGCTCCTCTCTAATGAGGGAAAAAAGCAAATGATAACACTTTGTTGTTTGTGTTACAGTACCATGTGCATCTACAATCTGGGTCTTATTATGCTAGAAACTGTTCAAATACAGGTAGAAAAATGGCATCTTTCCCAAAAGAGCTGCAAACTAGTTCACACAAAGGAACAAGCAAGACTAACATACGGTAATAAGGAACAGCTGAAGGAGAGTAAAGAAATAAGAAGAATCTGCTTTTGTTTGCCCCATATGTATGCAATAGAGTTGGAAAGAGAAAAGTATTTTGCTTTCTCAGAGAACCAAAATGTTCCAGTAGTTTGAAATTGTCAGTAAAAAGGACTGAAGCCCAAGTTGTTGGATACTTGAATGTTGGCCATGTCTCTAGCCATGACCCTGGTATCTCCAAGCTCTCCAATCACCGTGACTCTGCGCTGTGCCTGGTGGTCTGCCCTGGACTGCAAGCATTGTATGCCCAAGGGTCCTTAATCTTCAGGCGGTTTGCCTGGCAAGATTTGCTGAAGCTGTGGGAGCTGGAAGCCTTGGTCCTCAGGAGACTACCAGCTGGGCTGCTCAGAAGCTGGGGCTGGCACAGCTCCAGTGAAAGCTTGCCTGTTTTCTGAAGGAATTTAATTGAATACTTGTCTGTATGAAACATTTCTGTTTGGTAAATTGAGACATTCCAAAGGAAAAAAAAAAGTAGTTGGAGAGGTTTTTTTTCCACCAGATGTAGGGAGCAAATACCTGGCTTCTGTTTTGACGTATATAAATATAAATGCACATACATGTGATATATGAGATAAAAAGGTAAGGAGTCACAACTGGCCATTTTTCTGCCTCTTCTTTACTAGGCATACTATGTTATTTTCATATTTATTTGTATTATGGCAGTACTCAGGAATCTAGAACTTCATTGTGCTCATTGGTATGGAAACAAAGAACAAAACAGCCTAAATGCTTTTGTGAGATTTTTGTGGTTAAAAGTGAGTTGGAGGAAAGCTCTGAGGAAGGACAGGGTAAGCTCTCCACAACTTAGTTCAAGGGGATGTAGTTTTTCTTCAAAGAACATGTGTGATTGAAGGACAACATGGAGAAGGGAGCCTGGGAGCACTATGGCAGTGCAGGATGTGAGCTGGAGATACGGGCCAGCAAGATTTCACTAGAAGAGCTGAAGTCAGGAAGCAATATAGAAGTCAGCTGACTGAGTTGAGGTGATTTAGCAAATAACCCACAAGATGTTGAGCTCATCTATTGTTGAGAGCTCACACTCTTGGTCTTTAAGAGATCGGGTCTCTGTAGGAATCAAGGTTCTGAAAAACAAAATCCTAGGTGTCTTACATTGGTCTGTCAGAACCGTTGGCATTGAAATTTCCTAACTTTTGACTACTTGACTTTGAAACCTTGACAATTTTGTTGGGGGTTTTTGTTGTTTGTTTTTCTGTTTTGTTTTGAATAAATGTTCTGCATAGTTAAACATTTTCAATTATTTGGTAATAGTTCAGAAAAAAAAAGGAAAAAAACCAAAAAAATCCCAAGCCCACGAAAATCAACCCTTCTTCCCTTTTCCTATTTGTGAACCATCTTGCTAGGTTTGTTATTTTTCACTGTGTTCTTTGAGGCTATAAAGAAGTTTTCCAGATCATTTCAACTGAAGATTTGGCCATTAGTATGCTTACAGTAAAACTGAGTCCAGGGATATCCAACCCTAATCTTTGTTGGTCTCCTGGAGCAGCCTATTTTCACTTTACTTTTGCAGGGCTCCCTCTCTTAATGCTTTTTCCTTACCTGCAGCCACTTTGTTAGAAAGCCTGCAGAATGGAAGAGGCAGATGTATTTAATGTTGATGGGTGTTGAGATCAAAGAAAAGACTCTGGTTGTTTGGCCACCTGCTTGTGTGTAAGGATGTTGCACCTCAGCTGAACAGGAGGGACGAGGCATGGGACATAGGATTTGCAGCTGGTTTATGCTGTGCATGGGATATTGTTGCTTTTGAATTGATAGGGAGCTATTCACAGCTTTTTTGCTGAGACTAAGCCTGAGAATCTCTTAACGAAGCGGACTCTATGAATAAAATGCCCTCTTTCATCAAGCCGTGGAGTTATACACTTTTAACCATAGCGCTCTACTACTACAGTTCTCTACTTGGTATTTTAAAGATACACAATCCACATATGCTACTATATCTGCATGAGAGATTGTCATGACTTAGAGCCAATCTGTGGCAGAAACAATAGAGCAGACTCACCAACAGGTGGTTCTCATCACTGGATGCATAATGCTGCACGTATGTGTTTTAGCTCTGATCCTGCAGGGAATGCAATTCTTTCTGGACATAGATTCAGATGAGTTTGCTGGAGAAGGTAACTAAGTACTTCCTTTGCTGAGGCATCCCCCGCTTGGTACCTAAATAAATATCTCTAGGCCATCACGCAAACCAATAGCAGATATTATGTCACTGCTAAAAACAGCGTTGCTGTTCTGTGTACATAAGAGAGGAACATAGATTTAGAGTGAATGTGGATGTTCTGTTCTTCATTCATGTGTGACCAAATTCTAATCTCTCTCAGTCTGCCGTAAATCCAGAATAACCAACTGAAGTCAGTGCAGTTCCTGGGGATTTGTGCTACTGTAAATGAGAACAGAACAGAGAAATTTTTTTCTCCCTCTCTCTTGTAATAGTGAGAAGAGAAGCTGGAATGTCAGCCTGGCTATACTTCCTTGCTTTGCTCACATTATCATAAAATGGACATTATTTAAACATTTTTATTTTTTTTATATTTGGAATATAATACAAGGAGAGCCTTGAGGTTTTTTTATTTTGCAGGAATATAAACACTAAAAGTAATTTTTCTTTTACACATGAGTTAGGAAGCATCATTTACTTGAAAGGACCATATTATATACTCAGTTCTGTATTTGTTTATCTAATTGAATAGAAGGGCATTTACTACAGTTTCAAAGTTAAGGCAATAAACATTTGTCTTTGTATCGCAGCAGTGATGTTTGACAATTAGATTGGGCAGCACCCACTTTAACTTGGGTTTATTTTATAGTATTGACAAAGCAAAACTCCAGATACATTTTCACTCCCTTGATTGCACTGGTGCCACAAGTTGGATATTTGGCAAAAGATGCCAAAAGCCTTTCTTACAAGCTGACTGTGTTACTTACATCATCCTTGTTTCCAGCACCACTGGTCACCTCACACCTTTGCATTTTTCTTCATATGTCCCTGGATACAATCTGTGTGTCACAGGGCAGAGAGAAATGACCAGTAGGATTTTAAATGGACCTATGTGTATAATTTGTGTTAAAATCAGGAGGAAAGCAGCAGGAAACAAACAGAACCTTTTACGCTTATGTGCCATTCCCACACCAAAACATCTGTCCATCCACTCTGCCTACTTCAGGAACACCATGTTTATAGGAACGCTTAAAAAAAGCCTCTATTTTCACTGTCAGTTAGTTAGATGATGCTCTTGGTGTTCTTAGACAAAAGAATATTTAAGATTGCTGTATTTATTTTTTTTTTTTCGCTCCATAAATGGCATTCTGGTTTGTGCTGCCTGTATCAAATAGCTCCTGGAACATCCCTCCTAATCACTTCCTTTTAGGAGCAGGATCGTTGCGCTCGTTCTGAACCTGTGCCAGCACCTGCAGTGCATGAGGACTACAGATGAGATCTTTGTTACAGGAGCATGAGATCAGTTTGTCATTCCAGGCCATGTAGTAAGTGCATTCCTGACCGAATATTACATCGTTTTTATTTTCCTGGGACAGCATTGCACTTTGTCTCCTTGCTGAAAGAGCTATGTTCATTAGATACAGGAAGTCCTGCTAAACATCCATAACGTTACATTAACAGCTGCTGGTAGATCTTTGAATGCCCAGTGATCGGGGAGAGTTTGCAAGAGATTTGCTGCTTGTTTGCTGTGATTGTTTTTTTCAGCATGCTTCAGAATCTAAACTTCTGTTAAAAAAAAAAAAAAGGCAGCTAATCCTTAAGGTTGTGAGGAAAACTTTTAAAACATGCACCAGATGGAAATCAGTGCAGTAGTGTCTGCAAGCAGACAGATTTGATGAGAAGCAGTCTGAAGGCTGATACCATTTAGATTAAAGGAAAAAGAAGTATGAAGCAGTCATGCAACTTAGATATCATCAGTACAGGGAATCTGCAAATCTGCAGTGAGCCCTGTCTCATTTTACGTTGTTGATAGGTTTGCTTTTGCTGGTGGCTGAAAAGAAACCCAATTTTCTCTTCTGTTGATTTGTACTCCCCCTGTTTTGTATAGACAACTTTCATTACTTCCTTTGGCAGTGCACACGGAGAGCTGACTCAGTAATGGAGCTGACCGGAAAAAAATACTTCCAGTCTATAGAAAATAAATTTACATTTCTCCACTTGTTTTCTGCACTTTCCAGTCAGGGACAACACACTGCTAAATGAAAAGTGTTTTAAAAGCTCTGTGTGGAAGAAAAACATTTTCTTATGACAAGAAAAAGAAAAGAACACGACTAATGAATGATGACATGTTTGATTTGAACTCTTTTGATCAAAATCAAACTCTTATGTTGAAGTTGATAAGCTCAGTGGCTGTTTTATGTGTGGTGGGTTACTCGTTTGCCCCAGCTGAGGGTCTCTGACACCTCTCTGCAGGTGGGATTTAGCGGGATTTCTACAGATTATTCTCCAGAATAATCTGTTGTTTGTGTCAGCAGGAGTGTTGCATGTCCAGCTCCAATCCAGTGTACGGGACGAGCTCTCTGCTGACATAGTGTTTCTGGTTTCTTAGAAGAAAATTAATCCTACATCCTCCTAGATGTTGCCTCTGAAATGTTAAAAAAAAAATCCCAAAGTGGTTTGCAGTGTTTGTGAGAAAAAGTATGTACTAAATTACATCTCATACCTTTGAATCCAGATGAATTCCTAATGTCAGCAGTGAACAGGGGATGTGGTTTCAGGGAACTGAATATTCCATGGGCCACAGTGGTGATGTGGGCCAAAAGCATGTGAAAGCACCTTCACTCCTGGTTCTTCCTACACAGGAAAATGCCCATAATCATAACAAACTGCTCAGGAGTGAGAGCTCTGCCAAATGAAGAGTGTTGAGCTGATAGGAACTAATGGCTAAAACAGGTAGGCAGCTGACAGCCGTGTCAGAGGGGAACTGCCCTAAGAGATAGTAAAGGTAAAACAGGGATAATCAAAGAAATGCCCATCTGCTGGGTGTAGACATTTGCATGCAGCACCTTGCAACACACCTAGGAGCCTGGCAGCTCTAGGTTGTCAATGCTCTTAGTAATACATGTGCAAGACCATACATGGTAGCATTTGCTTTCATAGTAGTAATAAGTGAGCCAGTAGAATAAACAAGGATTTTATGAAAATGAAGACTGATCCGTTCACGGAAGGCTCTGGGACAAAGATTAAATCCCATGCTTGTCACTAGCCAGTGCCCCTCTAAAGGCGTCCAGTGTCCAGAATGTTTTGACCGATATTACTTCAAGAGCCATACAACAGACCATTTATTTTTGTACATTAACTACACTGCACAGGTAGCCTGAGCCTCAAAAGAAGCTCCATGCTGTCAGTAGCGCAGGCAAACAGAAGAGCAGGTCCCAGTTTCTGCTCACAAAAAAACTACAGTATCTCGTATGCTCCGTTTTTGCCTGATTTACCCTTGCGTATAGATGCTGTATGACATTGCTATAGCAAGAATTATCAGTAGGAAGAAACAGTGAGGCAAGTTTAAATGAGAATTAAAACCGTGTATTTCCAACAGTGGGGATCATTCACCACTGGGGCAGAAGTTCCAAGGGAAACTGTCTCGTGGCAGCTGGTAGTTAATATGATATTTTCTGGTAGATTTTAGACAGGCTGACAGATTCCGCTGAGTTTTAGCTGTTATGGACTGCGTGACACAAGGCAAGTAGGGATTTATCTGGGGAGAAATGCATGGCATAAAACATGCTGGTTCCAGTCCTCTACTCCCTCCTGTCTTCTCTTCCCTGATGTCCCTCCTGTGTTCCCCACAGAGAGTCTCAGGAGGACAACCAGCAGCACCGGCATCTGTTGTGCCTGCAGCCCAGTGACAGCAGAGATACTCCCTTGGTATGCAAGGTAGTGTAGGAGAAAGAGGACTTGGGTTTCACGTTTTTGCCTCTTCACCTTTCCTCTTTTCCTTCCCTCCCTTCATTTGGGGAGTTAAGTTCTGCTGGGAGAAAAGGGAAGGAGATCCAGCTTTAAAGGAGATGAATCCTAGAAGAGAACAGGAGTCTTCAGACTGTTCTTTCAACCTAGTCACAGATAATACAGTAAGTCTCTGCTCTTATCAGATGGTACATCCAGACAGGACAAGATGCTTGAAGCCCTCAAGTGTTGTTAGTATCTGCTGTCAGCCAACAGCATAAAAAATGTAGCACTCTGCCCCAAAGTCCTGGAGACTGGCCATGATATAATGAGGAATCAAAATAAATAAGCTATTCAGTTTGCCTGCATTATGAGACTTTAAGGCTTATGTGGTTTTTGTGCACAAACTTGGAGGCTTAAAGTGAATTATTTAGGTGAATAACGTGTCTCTCTTATGGTTATGATTTCTTGTCTTCATGTACTTAGATACCCAGTTCCACAGGATAAAGAAACAGATCTGAAGTCTTGCACTGATATCCTTAAAACTGGCAACAGTGGATGCTATCGTACCAGCAAATGGGACTGTTTTGAGTTTGAAGATGAAGTCCTAGTTTTAGTTGCAGAAGTAATTTTAACAGGCACCCCCATGCGTTTAAGAAAACCAGATTTCCACCTTTCCAACTGCAGTTTTAGTCATAGCAAAGTATTTTGCAGTTCCCACTCAAGTCAAGCTGTATGTGATAGTAATGGCAATGTTATGGAAGCAGCGAGTGCTGCTCACACTTCTCAGCTAGCAAACTGAGCAGGAAAGTGTTAAATCTGCTCCAGCAACGCTGTAATGGGAGACTTGCAGTCATCTTTACCTCCCAAGTAACAAACCAAGTAAAGAAGTAGATCTTCCAAATTAGGTCATCCATTTGGTTCACTCTTGAAAATTTTTTTATTAAAATTAAAAGGGTTGTCTGTTTCTTCTCCCAGACAGAAAACAAACATTGGCATCTAGAGCAGTGGAAGACAAATACTTGGTGCTGGGCAACTTGATTAAAGTGTATTCCTTGTAATGAGCGGTGCCTCCCTTATCCTGCCATTGTGTTCAGACAAAAAAAAAAAAAAAAAAAGGAGGGCCTCCCCTTTCCCCTTGCAGGCCCATTTTCTGCCTTTGTGTTAAGAAAAAAAAAAAAAAAAAAAAGGAGGGCCTGCCCTTTCCCATTGCAGTCACATTTTCCAAGTTCAGCCAAAATGGGTTTTACAAAAAGCTCTAAAAATAAAAAAAAAAAAGAAAAAAGAGGAAAAAATTAAAAAAAAAAGAAAAAAAACACCTTTGTCTTTTAGTAAACCACTGAGGCAACTCTGAAATGAAATCAACCCTCTGCATCTTGTTTATAGGAAATCTGTTGAAGTTAGTGCTCTGTCTAACCTACCAGAGATGGAAGATAATACTGATAAAAATGGTCATGGAATAAATGTTATTTATGCTTTGCTTAAAAGTTTGCTACTGAAATTGAAACTGAATTTTACTTTAAAAAATGGGGAAGGTAATAGGCGAAGTGATTTGCAGCAGAAGACACCATGTTTGTACTGTTATATTTTTATCACTGGCATCACCACACCAACATCTACATTTTTCTACCAGTGTAAATTAAAACAGCAAACCAGTAATGTATTAACAGATGTTATAGCAGATCAACTCAGCTTTACTGAGAGAATCACAGAGTGTCTGCATCATGTTTGCCAGTACCCAGAGACAGTTGCTCGTGGGCATTCACCTGTGTGCAAACTCGACAGGAAAAATTAAAATTGTGCATTGCATGCTTACATTTTGGAAACATTAAAAAGAAACTGTAGTCAGTAGACTACAGAGGAACTACTGCTACTATTACTAAGAAAAAAAGGAACAAAGAAAACCTGAGTCTTAAGCTAAGCCATGTCCTCAGTTCTGTTTTGTGGCACTTTTATTTGTTTTAAAAGACACCATGTGGATTTTCCTCTGTGTCTTTATATGCTGAGTTTTACTGTACTGGTTCCACCACCACCAGACTCGGTAAACAAGGATGTGCCCAGGGAAAAACAGACATAGCTTAAAAGATGTGCATTGCCAGACAAAATCTGGTTAGCTTACTGTGGGCTTCTACCAACCAAAATAAAACAGTTGTACAGGGCCAAGAATTTTGAGATAGAGAGGGCTGAAGGAATTCTAAATATGCTACAGAAGTGGAAGCAACAGGACTTGGCAAAATCCTTGAACTAGTTAGAGAAACAACATTTCTCGCTAGCCAAACAGGGTGGTGTTGAAAGAGAGAGTGAGATGGCAAAACCCTTGGGCAGAGGCAACAGAGGATATCCAGGAAGGGATGTTTGCGAACTGGGTCTGGATGGAGATTAAAAGGGAGCTGTAATGAATTAGCCATTTGCTCACATTTTTGATTCAGTGTAAATATAAATTCCTGACCTAAAATTCTTCTTTAATATCATCAAGGGATCTGTACTGACCAAGTAATCCTGAGAGATCCAACAAAAACACAGCATTCTTGAGGTATGCATAGATAAGCATAATATGTATACCTCCATCTGTACTTAACATATATGTGTTAAATGACAATGGTTTTGACATAATAGTTTAAATAATAGAGACAACTATTTCATACTAGAATAGCATAAAACAATTACAGTGAAGAATCTAATTTCCTTTTGCTTTAGTTCTGTATTGACACATTTGGTTTTAAGTTTTCTTCTTTTCTTTCCTTATTTTAGGGATAATTGCATTCCCCATAGCTGCTTCACTAATAGAAAGAAATTTATCTGTGGAACCTGCATCAGAGAAGCTTAACATATAAATGCTTGTACCTGCTCAGGAAGAGAATTAGCAAAGTGATGTGGGTATTTTTATAGTAACCAATTACACATTAATGTGTATTGATTGAGAGGAAAGCAGTGCCTATATCAATTTTTCAGCACAAAAAAAAGACGCGCTCAGCCAACATAGCATTTTTGCTGTACGATTTTTTTGGGGGTTTAACACCAGGTTCAATGTAAAAGGCAGGTACTTTCAGTTAATTAAAATTACACATTTTATCCGGGAACACATCAATAGATAGGTGTGTAAAAGGTAGAGATTTTATCTCACTCAAAGAGAACAAGGATTTGGTTGACTCTTACTCTTTGAATTTGTGTTTGTGGCTTATTATCATTGTAATCAACAAAATATAAATCTCCTTTTAAGCACTTGCTTGAACCTGACAGCACTAAGGGAGCATTTTACAGTGGGACCCCTCCATCCAAGCCCCTAGACTGCTCAGGGTATTTTTTCTTCTTGCATTGGAGCTGTCAGAGCTTGCAGATTTAGCATTGGAGTGAGTCAGCAAAAAATAACCCGGAGTCGCTCTGCTGGTGTCTGGCATCCAGAGCCTGGGCTGCTGCAGCAGAAGCAGAAGAGATGCACGTGTCCCTGCAGGGCCTGGAGCCCGCCAAAGGGCGGAGACACGACTCGTGCCAAAATATGCAAAGAATTGAAATGAAGATTCTCCTAACCCTATACAACATGCATTTTTAAAAAATGCCTAGATCTCTCATCAAAGTAAAATGTAATTAAGGATATTATTGCATGCCTTCTTAATTGGAACAGCTTGTGACAGAGAATTATTTGGGAGAATTTCAACCTGACAACAAAGTGCAAGCGTTGTGCGTGCTCTGCTTGGCTGGACGTGCCGCCTGGTGAATCCACGTGCATGCAGAGCAGCTGAATCTCAAGAGATGGTGGGACAGCCCAGGCGGCCAAAAGAAAAGTCAACTCAGAGGTTATGCTCTAATTACAATAAGACAGGGTTAAGATTCCTCTGGGCAACTAAATGAGAATATGTCACTTCCCCGTGAGTAGTAATGAACACATTAACAAGTCGTGTATAACTGTAAGTTACACGTGTGGAATAAAGGAGTGATCAAAATTTTTCCCTGTCTTGCACTTACTGTCCAAACTCCAAGCTAGTGGTGTCAACAAAAGAACAAACAAGTGTGCAGTCCGTCTGGAAAACTTTACTCCCGTGATACTCAGCCATGAGCATGAGACACTGGCGAATGGATGGGAGGAATTCCCTTAGGTAGGGCAGTGGAGAGAAACACCAGCAATGTAGAGAGGATTCAGGCACATTTAGGGAGGGATTGACACCAGGGGGTAAAAGATGCCCTCATTCTTCTGCTGCAATGGATCTGCACTGCCATGGCCAGAGGAATAATACCCCGGGGGACTACTCATCCAGACAGTCTGGCTATGGGCCAGGTATTAATTTCTCTGGGTTCCTGTGCGGGAGTGGGGAAAGTGAGGAAAAGTGTTAGAAATTAAAATAAGTTGAAGATGTTAACAACATCTGCCACAGGGTTTCTTGGGCAGGGTACTTCTTGCACAGCCCCAGAGTAAACGTACGAAAAAGTTTTTTATATTTTATATAGTCTTCTTTTTTTCCTCAATACATTTCTTGGTGGAAGGAGAGCATAGCTGGAGAGATCTATTTTAGTGCAGTGCATTGAGAAAAGCCATTGCCTGACATTCAATAGTTAAGTTATGAAGTATCAGACACTGGAGTAATAAAAACCTACTTGCTTTGATCTCGTAGTTAAAAAATGATTAAAGTATAGAATTGCATGTGCCGACATTAGACCTCCACCCACAGAGAGATTTAAAGCTGTCGGGGGAAAAAGGAAAGTTGAAAGACAGCTTAAATATAATAATTCAGAAATTGAGCTGCTTTGTTATTTCAAAGATGGTCAGAGTAAAAGGGATTTTTTGTACCCTATTTGTTATACTAAATCTAAGAACCTTATCTCAAGACATTTCCTCCTCCATACAACCGAAAAGCTGAAAAATGCTAAGAAGTGGTAGTGTATAAGAGCACTGTGTTTCTCTATTTTCTGTTGAACTGAACTTAGTGAATTTATAGCCTTGAGAATTCCCTTTTCCCCTCTTGGTACCTCCACACTGCTCAGGGTGACCCCTGCCCTCCCTTCTGCTTGGGTGCTGCAAAAAAAAAGGCTGGAGGATTCAATAGCAGAATTTGCAGGGATGAAAAGCTTTCTGCTTTTAACCGTATGCATATTGTCATCTCCCAGGCACATGAAATTATCTTGTGGAATTGCAATTATGAACTTATTACTGGTTTATCTAATTGTTAAAGAATACAGAAACTTGTTGAGTTGGATTTCTGGCCCCTGCCATGTAAACTGCTCCAGCGAAGGCACCCCTTTCCACCCCCACACAATCCTGAAGGAAGCCTCTGGTTTTGCATAAGCGTTTTGTAGCCAGTATAGAAGGCTTAAGAAAATGTATTAACTGATGCCTGCGGCATTACATCTACCCAGCCAGGCTTCTTAATTCTTTTGTAGCCATAGCTTTGCTAATGCAAAGTCAATATTTGATCTTGCAGTGTCCTTGATTAGATTAGATAATTTTGATTCTCTGCCCAATTACAGATCCTTAGCATTTTGTCAAATGATCTTCAATAAAAGGAAACATTTCTATGATTAAAAAACCACAGTAGCGTTCATTGGAAATAACCCTGGAGATCAGACAGAACATTAGATCAAGGACAGCGAATTGGGTTTCACTAGTGCTGTGTTCATATAGTAATGATGATCCTGATCAGAAATTGCAGTTTGACTGATGTTAGCGTTGTTCTCTGAGAATAAAGACCTAGGAAACACACCATGTCATCTCTGAGACATGAGAGAGACAAGAATACTTTTAAAGCTCAGCTTCCTGGAAGCAGCTTTCATTTACACAGGAACCAAAATTTTTGCATTTGAATTGACTCCCATGTTGGCAATAACTGCCGTTCTTCTACTGTGTTCTTTACCAGATGTTCATTGCTGAAGCACACACTTCAGAAAATATGTTTTTAGGGATCAGTAGGATTTTTGTAACTCACTGTTTTGATATGCGTTGCCTTTCTTAGTATCAAAGTTGAAACACCAGAAGTCTGGCTCTTAGGGTGGACAAGAAGCTCAGTTTGTCCTTTCAACCAGCAATGCCCTTTGAAGAGGTCCCAGAGTGCTGCAGGACAAGCTCCTGAGGCACCAATGTTTACTTTTGGAAAAGCCACACTCCTCTTGCCCATGTGGACAAGGGAACCTTCCAGCCATGTAGAGTTTCCCCAGTATTATTCCCTGGAAGGATCATTTCTGTCCTGATCATCTGCAAAGCACACTGAGATCCACGGCACGATGCCACTTTACATGAGAAAAATGAGGTTAAACCCTCAGATTCTTCTGTCTGAAGGTTTGTTTCCTGCAGGAATTTGAACTTTCATTCCTCCGTGACATGGAAGGTTGTCCCAGAGACAACAACTTGGCATGATGAGACAGGGTTTATCTCTTGGAAGTGCAGGCACATTCTCCAGCATCTCAGTCCCTTTGGGGCATTAATCCTTGGGGACCTTGATGGACTCATTTAGGATATTGCTTAATCTTATATTAGTCTTAACAACAATTGTAAGTAAAGCATAAAAACATGATGGAATGGGGAGTGTAGAAGAAGTGCATAACACGTGGATTAGGTTTGAATGGGAGAAAAAAGCAACAGTTCCACACAAAAAGTATGGCAAAGGAGATGCCCGTGTTTTGGCCAGCTTTATCTGCACTGACAAAAGTTATCTGGCTGTGAGGATGTGTCTGTTGGGAAATAGCTCTCTCTCAGAGAGAGCTGTGAAAGAAATGTCCCAGTCAGATTCATGGAGAACAGGACATCACACACCTTTGGGTTCCTCTGAAAATAGGTAACATGACGTATCTACGGTTCCTTTCAGAGGGCTAATGTTTCACTTGGAGTTTTACCACAGCGTGATGGAAATGGACATGTTTTAAATGGTCAAATCCTCTATGCCCAACACAAATAAATAACATTTTCAAGTTAAAATAGCAAAGAACATCTTGAAAACATATCTATAGAAATAAGCTCTCTAGCTAATAGTAAATGACTATTTATAATTGCCTGTTAGGATGCCTGACATCAAATGGTTGTACTAGTAACATGAGAATGGTATCTGACAGGTTGGGAAAAACACATGGCAGGAGATGGGAATATTGATTTGTAGGCAAAATTTGGAAGAAGGGGGAGGGAGAGAACAGCCAAGAATGTGCTTTACTTTTTAAGAAAGTGACATTCCTATCACCAAAACAAAAACCTGAGAAAGAAAGCACATTCCAGAATGATATCATCACATTCCTTCTACACAGACAAACATGCGGCACCGTAGCTGCTGTTTCCTGCATTTGTGATTTCCCTCAAAGAGTGTTTCAGTGAGAGATGTTTTCAAATGGGATGAGAAATTCAGTTTCAATGTCCTTAGGAGCCTCTTGGCAAAGTTGGACCTTGTCTCTGAGGCCAAGACTGGCTTCAAAAACAGTGTCTGGGTTGGATGATACACCAGCTGGTAAATTTGTGGTGTAGGTAGAAAATAGGCTTTCCTCTCTTCCATGACACTTTAGAGAGAATATCCATATATTCTGAGCACCAACTCTGTTTTCTTTTGGATGCTTTAGGCTGAGCAATAGACCCAACACAGGATTTTTGTTTGTATTGTGCTGGATCAGAATCTGCAAAATCTCTTAGTTTCCAGGTTCGCAAGAGTATGGGAGGCCTGTGAGGCTTAAGAGGATTTGTGTAAGGTGACTCACCGAGGGTAGTAAACCACTGAAATACCTGACCGAGGATGTGGTGATTCTCCATCATCAGGAGACTGGAGCAAGCCATAGTTTCTAAACTATCACCAACCACAAATTGAGGCCACGGGGTTGTGCAGGAGCTTCTGCACGAATTTCTCTGCCCTGGGTTACGCCGAAGGTCAGACTACTGGATCACAAGATCATGACAGCCTCTCTGGCATTAAAACTTGTATGATTACAAATCCGTGAATTGCAATCATTGACCCAATTTAGTTTTCTACCAGTAGAGAAGGCATTCAGGCCCAGGGAGCTACAAATGCATGGGCTTCCAGAGCCAAAGATCAGTGTGGGGCTTTGCCTGTGCTGTACCATTTAAGATGGGAGAAAGGGAAGAAAAGACAGATACAGGTTCACCTGCAAGCAGTTTAGAGACAAGCAAATGTGTCTTACAACAGCAATGAAGACAGAATCTCGCTGCAAATGCAAGGGACCTTGAAACAGGAAAATCTTGCTGGTTTTCTGCTCTCTGCTGAGTTCCATTCTGGTATAACTCACTGATTTTCCTCAAGTCCCCCCTGCTGTGACTGAAGGGAGAACAAATTCAGACCTGATGAATTAAGAAAAGCCTGACATTCCTTTGCTTTTTTGGAGTACAGTCTGCAAAAACATGGGTCCATGTATGTTATTGATAGAGTGTGTTACTCTGAATTCTGTTAGTATGAATGACACAGAGTGTTGTTCAGAAACCCTCAATTTTATCATCAACTAAGTGGTGAACTCCTGGGAGATTTCCTTCATTATTTCCCCATATTCCTACCTTTTAACATGAGCATCCTAAAATCTTCATTCAGGCACTGCCACTAACCTGTTGTTTGATTTCTGTCAACCTAATTCTTTCCTTTTCATTTCTGTTATCTTTTCCACAACACATCTGTCTCACTGATTTCAAACACAAGTCTGAAGAGGCAGTGTCTGACTCAATGAGTATGAAGAGGTCTTGCTCTCAGTCAGGGTTCCAGTGCAAAAAAATAATAGGAAATAATATTTATTTTAAAAAGGACAAATATTTACCCAGTCCTTGACTCAGGTCAGTGTCTTGATCATCATACCAAAAAGGTCCATTTTGCGTAAGTGATGCCAAATTATGGCATCTTCACTCACACCAGAGTGATTGTAAAAATCTGACTTAGTTTCAAGAGAACTTTCTGGATGAGGAACCGCCTACCACAGCAGAAACCTGATGGTCCAGCAGAGACAATTGTCTTTACAAACCTGCATCCCTCATAGCCTTTTCCAATCCATTCCCCTGCTGACTGCAATTTAACTCCAAATCCTATTCTGCTTTTGTATAGTGTGTGATCCTCCTCCATCCTGCTGCCCCCAGACTGACAGCTGTTCCTTCTGTCCTTGAAGCACTGAGGGAAACATACGACTGGTGTGTAACTCTTCCTCTTCTCAAAGCACATGACAAGGTTATATGGCAGTTGCATGTTTCCTTTGTTATCCTTTTGTCTGAAGAAATAAGAGTTGCACCTGATTGAGTCTGCAGAGGCATTCAGTTAAACAAAGACATTTTATTTTAGCAACTGTTTAATGAAGAGGAAACCAATAGACAATCTTCCTCCAGGCAAGGAAAGCTTGACAAAGTTGACAAATGCTATATTTAGTTGTGAACTATGCAACCTGCAAAAGGATTTCAGCTAACTTATCGGGAAATGAATCCCCCTTCATTTCTAACAACATGAACTTCAGGGAATGTGAGCAGCTCACACTGCCCTGGAAACTCGTGTTCCTAAACGGATTTGTGTTTAAAAAAAAGCAACAACCAAACAAAATTCAAACAAAAACCTGGGGGGGAAAAAGGCATTTTTAGGGAAGCAAGTCTTCTATCTAGGTCATAATTTGGGATGCATCTGCTGACATAGCAATGGCTGAACTGGGCTGGACACGGGACTGTGCACAAGGAATGGCATGTTCAGCAGAGCTCCATCTCTAGGACTCAGTTATGCCAGACAGCCCTTCTGAGCTGCAGGACTTTGATGTATTTATTGCTGGTGATGATTCATAAAACACTTGAGAAGACAACTGTTTCCTCATATCCCAAAATGAGTTTCCAAGGCTGGATAGTGTAGCTGTAAACTGAGCTAATTAAAGGTAATTTTTTGTATGTGACAGGAAAACGCTGATAACATCAAACCGTAATGGAGAGAGACGGAAGAATTTCCCTGAGCTACATGCTTTGCTGCTGAGAAAGTGGAGCTTGGCAGATGGAGGAAGATGGAACTGATTTCCAATTTAGCCTTCTATTAATGTTTTATGATTTTAAATTTAGCAGAGTAGTTCACTTTTCTGTGATCTTTGCAGGACTCCTGTTTCCTTTCTATGGACTGCTAAAAGGAATTCTTTAAAAATATCTACATATACATGTATCAGTAGTCTCTCCAGGCTAAAAGAACAAGAGATTCCCAGTACAAATTCCACAGCAACTGCCCTTCCTACCAAATGAGGCTCAACATCCTCACTCTGTCCAAACTTCCTCTAAACACTGTGGCTTGGATCCAGGACTGGCTGGGTCCAACTTTTCAGGTACAGACAGGCTAAGAGACAGTAGAGGACACAAGTTGTTCTTCCTCTCTTAAGCTGCCTGAGCAATTAGACTCTTGGCAGAGAAAAGGCGAGAGATGCAGCGTGAGTCCTTTCCTCCTCACTCTGCGTGGGCTTGAGCTATAGGCTGTAAGATTTTATCTGGTGTATTCTTATGGCACATGGGGAGTGCTCTAGCATCAGGCCATCAAGGGATATTGATAACATCCCAGGATATATCTTCAGAGAACTGCAGGAAAGTAAAATACATCTCTATCCACCCTGGGAACTGGGGACCATCTGAAGATAGATGCTGATTCATTCTGCCCGAAAAAGGTACATAGAGAGCACAGCATGAATTACCTTCTGACTCTCTTTTTATTGATTGTAATTTAAAATATCACATAGATAGATATCATGTGACTAGCTTGGACTTAGCAAACTGAAATTTAATCAGATAAAGTTGGGAAAAAAAGCATTCATCTAAAAGCACCAAGATGGGGAAAACAGGTGATTCCTCTCATGGCGCATTTCATCCTGTGCTTGATATCATGGCAGGGTCTCAGACTTAATGCCTAGGAGCATCCCCATTGCTTTCTGCTGCCAGCCTCTATATAGTTTGGGGGCTGTATTGGATGAAGAGTTAGTACTTTCTCATAAGTTAATTGGGGTTGTGGTTATACTGTCATGAGTCTGAAGCAGCTCTTCCAAAGCCAGCAGCACTTGCTCTTGTGTCTATGCTGCTGAAACTCAGAAAGAAGTGAATGGAACACCGTGAATTTGGGAGCTTCAATTAGCAGTTCCAAAAATGATGAAATCCTATGAGGTAGTGTGTCAGCTAAAAGCAAACAGGAGGAAACCCAAAATGTGAGTATGATTCTGTAACAAATCAATAAGAAAAACAGACTGGGGAGGGAATTTTGCCCAGCAGGGTCTCCCCGGCAGGAAAGGAATCTTTATTTGGAGAATCATGACTTCATTGTGTCGATTGTAGCACTTTTTCTTATCTTATGCTGTCGCACAAAGAGAAAAGAGAACGTCTGCGAGAACACCTAATATGCTGGTGCTAATTTAGGTGTGACTGGGTGTAAAAACACGATCATCTTAGAGCTGGGGTAAAGTACTGCTGGAGATTTAGCGCTGCATATCTCAGGGACTCCGTCTGCTTGGACCGGCTTCCTGCTGCTCTCCGCCATTATGTATCAAAAATTACACTTTTATGAGTGATTTACCTTTAAACAAACACTACTACACAAACAATATGGTATTGAATTTGGTGGTTTGCCTTTTAAGTATTACAGTGAAAGACTGTAACAGCTGTCTAAGCTGATAACTACTACCTAGGATAAGAATATTGTTGACTGAGTTATTGGTCAATTGTTTAACTAAATCTAGCTGCATCTCTCTCTTGTAACTGTGTGACATTTACAGTTTCTTTAAACAATATAGTTCCCTGAAACACACATGTAACTGGTTCCTTGGGTGGGAACTTTATGGATGAAGAATTGTTTTGGAAATCAGATCACACTTTTAATTGATATTTAATGTTAATATTGATAAATATTATTAATATTGATAATAGTAAATAATAATAACAACATATATATCTATTTTACTTTTATTTGATAATTCTTGGAGGGAATAGTCTCCTATAAGTGAATTTCCATGTGGCTTTCTAAGTCCAGCAGATGAACCACAACCACAACTTGTGGCTAAAGATGACTAAACTGCACTGCTCGATGCATTTTGGCAGATAAGGCTTGGGACAACATAATTAATCTACTGCTGTGACTTCTGTAAGCAGATTTATCCTAAAATGAGGGTTCATTCTGCAAGGTGCTGAATGTCTGCAGCCATGGAGAAGCCTCTCAAGTCATTGCAAAATAGGACACAGCATGTGCGGAGGAGGTTGACCTTGCAAAATTCTTATTCTGTTTTTGAACAATTAGGACTAACTTCAAGCCCAGTTGAGACTTCCAGACTTCGAGGCTCCAGAGTTTGGACTGGATCCAAGGCCCAGTGAAGTCACCTGGAGATTTTCCATTGACTTCACTATGCTTTGGACCAGGCACTTTGAAAGGCTATTCCCATGAACTCATATGCCTAAAGCCAAGTATGGCTTTACACAATTGAAAACCACCTGCTTTGTATGCTTTCAAAGGCTGCTCCACCACTCAGCAGCAACGATATAGAATTGGGTTGAAAAGGTGAAAATAGATGTGAATGCGGAGTGACTCTTCAAAAAGCCCATGGCAATGCTCCAATGCTGCAGTAATGAAAATGGGAAAAATGAGAATTTTTAGTGCAGGTTTCTTTTATGATCATTCCTGAATTAGATTTAAAGGGGGAAAAAACTGTATCAATATTGCAGAACTAGAGCTCTCTTCATGTTTTCTATATTTGAACAATGCTTCCGCCATTCTTTTGAAAGAGAAATATATTAATAATTCCAGGCATTGCTTTTGTTGAATCATTTCTAATCCCATTTTAAAGCCAATTTCTTGATACCCACTCTGACAATACTCTGGAACTGATCTATCCGAACAGCTCATTTTCATCAAATCACACCGGGAGTGGTTTGCCCATTGCATGAAGATCCAGTGCTATGCTGCAGAGCTAAGCATCTCCACAGCTTTGCATCTGGCAATGGTCTAGTTCAAGACTGATCCCTGAATTCATGTACAATCTACAGATAAAGGCAATCTCACATCTTTTGTCTCACCATTGATTTTTTTGAAAGCACAGTTCCCCTTTGCCTGTAAGTGCTCTTTGTAACAGAAACCCTGACTTTTTAGGTCAAGCCAATGCCACCGTCTTTATGTTTTCTCCTTCAAACAAGGTCAGGTTTGAAAATTCTTGGACATCTGTGCATAAAATATGTGGGTCCTGATGTGAGTGCCCGCAAGCTTGGAGCAGTAGGCCCTTCTTTTTCATATTACGTGGATGAAAAGGAAGAAAAGAAAGCTTACAGAGGCTTTATATAGCCTTATAAGCCTCATGATCTACTTCTATTGCTTATTTCCTGCCCATGTCCAAGTTTTCAAAGGCTCTTTTCTTTGTTGGAGGGCTAATTATTTTTCTAGTAGGCCAAAGCATAGATGCATATTGGATTAACAATGCCCATTAACTCTCCCTCAGCAGGTGGAAGATTTGATTCAGATCTGCTTGATGCTGGTGTAAAGGAAGAGTCACATCCTGGAACCAAATGGTTACGCTACAGTACAAAAGAGGGAGAGATCAGAAGCAAGCTCTATTACTGCTGTGAGCAGCTCCCTGCTGATGCAGCCATCCTTGAAAGAATCATAGAGAATTACAGTTGACTTTTCAGCTCCTCATGGATTTTGGGGCATGAGAGCTATTGAAATGCTCTCTTTTCAAGCTGATTTCTTTTTTCTTTTGGTGTATTTTGTTTTTGTTTTGTTTTGAGTACATTCCAAAGTGGGAGGAACTGCAGGTGATGATGAGTTTGAGGTTCTTAAATGCAGGAAAATGGCAGAACAGTCTTGTGTATAAATAAAACGGGGCACTTCTCTGTAAAACAAGTTGTCAAAAGCACTGCCTCTTAATGCAGAACAATAAAATAATCTTTTCAAACAGTTTAATGGCCAGGATGAATGAAAGAATCTGTGTATGCTTTACAAATGGCCTGATTACTGCCAGCTCACATGCTTGCTCTGCAGTTGTAGCACATTAGAATTTGAAGTAGGATGTTGTTAGCAACTCCTTGCATGGGGTGGAATTTGAATCAAAAGCTATAAATGACCTGTGACAGCAAAAATTAAAGTGCAATTGCTTTCTCACATGACCTGTTTCTTTTAGTGTCATTAAACTTAATCAATGATTAACCTTTGGTTTAACAGTGCTTGTCATTTCATAGCAAATCAAGTAGAAAAAATGTTGTCTACCTGAATAATTCCCTAGCAAATATCTCTGAAGCACATTAATAGTTTGAAAGGTGAGAGGTTGGCCTAAATTTGAAGTGCAAAATCACTGAGTGCAATTGAGGGAATGAAAAACATCTGACTATCCGTTTGACTTGTAGAAATCCTGTACGCAAACCCAGATTTCAGGAAGACCTGGTGTCTACTTGCATGAACAGGACAGCATTCAGCTCACTCATAACACATGAGAAATGGTAATGAATGATTTCACAGAGCCTTCATCTCATTTAAGTTGTTTTTCCATAATAACTTTATGTAGTAAATACATACAAACAATGCGTCCTAATCCAAGATTGTCTGGATATGGTTGTGTTTTTTTGATCTTCATTGAGATCAAATGAGTTACGTTACTTTACACTGAATTGAGTTCTAGAATTTCCTTTTGGCAACGAATTAGGATGTTTAAAGAATTTACTTTCATTTCTTGAAAATATTTTGTGGACAGTTCACACGGACGATATATTACTGTGCCTAACTGCTATCCGCCTGTATAATTATCTCATTTGCATATGCTAACAAGGCACATTATAGGTATGGTGTTTTCACACGCCTTTTATCCAATTAACTCATTGTACCCAGCAGTCTTGTGTTCTCCCCCTCTATCACCAAATTAATAAGAGTTGTGAGTTGAAAAAGGTTTCATTCATATGGTCTGTCTGTGCAAACAGACTTCCCTCAGAAGAAACATGGCTTATGCTGTTCACAATCTTTATTTATTCATTAGACTTGTGGGGACGGTCTGTAGGGCTCCCAGATAATCTGGGGAGCTTGATGTCGTAGATGCTGACCAAATTCAGAACTTCACAAAAATTTGTGTGCTAAAAAAAGTGAAACTCCCAGAATGATTTCTGGTCTTCATCAACCCCCTTTCATGTGAAGGCACATGGAATGATTAACCTTTGCTTGTTTTCATTCATTTTGTTTCAAAAGAAAAAGTTGCACACAACGAGGATCTCTTTCCTCTTTTTTTCCTGTATCCAAGTGGTCCAATGCACTTTGGTTTGTATTAACAGTTCAGTACCATTGTACTGGAATTTATTTAGGTGATAGAGCCATGCTCATGTGCCTTTGTGTGCAAAATTGTACCCAGCTACATTTATTTGAAGAGGATTTGCATGCAGCCTTGCACCAGGAGGATAAAAATTTTAAGAAGTAAATTTTCTTCCTAAAGTATTGGCACACGATATGCACGATCCTGCACAAGAGTCACAGAGATATCGTTACCCTGTTAATGCCATCGCAGCGTGATGACCAGGTACTTACCTAGTAGCCTTGTTCACAACCGTTTGCCACACCAAGATGCCTCAGAACTTGCACATTCACATTTTCATGTGTACCTGCTGTAGACCAGCTAGATTTCATTTCAGAGTACCCAACTTCCATGTCAACTGCTGCTGGCCAGCATCAACCAGGAGCACTTTCATCATGGTCAGCAGAGTCAGAGCAGTGTCGGAAAGGTGTAAAGGAGAAGAAGGTTAGGCTTATTATCCCCAGTTCTCTTTTGTAGCTTAACATTTTTAAATCAGGAATATTTCAGAGGAAAACCACAGTGTCAGTTTTCTTTGTGAAAGAAGAGTGAATTACACTGAAGGGGTTCTCACAACTGTCTGCCCTTGTCAGTGTATTCAAATGATCTAAACCATCAAGTAGGGGACATGTTGAATAAAAGTCCTGTATTTCAAAGACCAGTATGGAGACACTTGAAGAACATCTCATATTTTATTGTCATGCGATAAAAACTCATTAACTCATGATAGCCTAATTAGTCAATGGAAAAATGAAAAGAAAACTAAAACTGGGACAACAGCAAGACTATTGTCTGCAGGCAAGAGGGAAATGAGTTAGTAGAAGCGTGGAGAATGTGGTTTTCAGTCACTTTGTTTTCTTCTTTTCCCTTCCTTCTCTCTCGTCCATGTCACTCCAAGGGAGGCAGCTGGCATCTGTAGCCTGTTGTGCAGATGGGTTGAGAGGAGCACATATTCCACTACGTGTCTGGCACGCTTCAGGAGTGGCTGGTGACTGATTGTGTATTTGCCAGCAGTTAGCGATTAGGGAGACTGGCTGCAGCCATGAATGTCTGACAACGCACAGTCAGAGAGACTTAGAGTATTAGGAAACATCAGATTAATACCTCTCAAAGCACTAATCACATTTGCTGTTACTTGGTGGATGCAGCCTGCAAGGTGAGCAGGCTCTTTATTGGGACTTGTCAGTTTTATAGGAGCCTTAAGTTTCTATTTTTAATCCTAGGTGTATGCACGGTACATACACCTTACGAGAAACTATGCTTGGCCTAAACAACTTGCAGTTTAAATAGCAGGAGCAGCAAAGGATGGGCGAAGGATGATTAAATTCCCCATTCCAGAGGGAAGGAACTGAAACCCAGAGAAATAACGTTGTTTGGCGACACATGAGCATCCCTGTCATCATGACTCCACAACACAGCTGGCAGACAGTTCTTACTGTTTGCAGGAGGCACAGTAGCCACTTCTCGCTTTCACTGGGCTGCCCCCTGCCCACGCAGCCTGATGTAGGGCCAGGAGAGAAGGCGAGGTGCGGACGGGCAGACGGCAAGTGACAAGGAGAGGGTCTTGATGTGGCCAGAGGGATGTTCCTCTGCAAAGCCAGCCACTGTCAAGCAGCTTTTCCACTGGCCTTGGCTTGCAGGTGGGAGCACAGCATGGTTTGGGGGTTCAGGTTTTTTTTTTTGCAGCTCAAAGCTTCAGCAACACGCTGGTGATTCAGGCCCAGTGTGAACAATGGGACTGGACTGGCAACTTCTTTTCATTCCAAGAGGGACTCTGCCAGAAAATTCCCCACCAGCAGCATACTTGCACCACATTCAGCTTTATGGACACCTTTCCAAAACAAATATATCTGTTTAGAATGAAATTCAGCTCTTCGTGAAGCCGTGTCAGGCTCTGCTAATAGGGGATGTTTATTGAAAGCCGCCAGCTCTCCGGTGTTGAGCACTGCAGAATCAAATCAAATCTCTGTCTTTTCATCAGAAAATTAAGACCCTCCTTGAACCTACACTTAGGAATTAAACTTGTGGTGATCCTCAGGAGACACTAAGGCAGAATATCCTCCTCCCTTTCATGCAGCTTTGAGTGATCTTTCTTATTATATGACTTATGCACTTCTACTACTGTGGCCCTAGTGAGCTGGTCTGGTTGTTGGTCACCAAACATATTTCTGGCCTCAGTTTCCCATCAGACAATCTCAATGGCATGTTCTGCCCAAATATTAGGCTGTGATAAAAGACTCACGGGCTTTGACAGGACCTCAGCCAGCATCAAGTTACTGGAAACTGAAGAACTATCTTCTGACCTACCCTCACACCTCTTCTGCACTGACACTGCTCCCAGATGACCCAGGAACTCCAGGGAGGTTTTGAACACCAGTGGCTAAAACAGTGTGGGCAGGTTGGTGCCCATGGTCTTCGTGCAGGACTGGAGTGCCTGGGTAGTGAAGACTAGGTCTCTGGCTTTACCCTCGGCAAAGATGAAGAGACTGCTATGGCAGCACACCCTTCTGGGCAAAAGCAAGCACCAGTCTCTTGCACCACAGTGCAAGAAGCAGTGGAATGGACTCAAATACTTGTGTGAACAGAAGGAAGTGTGTGGCAGTGATTGGAAGAGGTCAGAATTTCTGGTCAGTGCACACTGCCTTTCTTGGTGGTGGGACCAACTGTGTGCATCCAGCATTGTACCTGAATCTTTCGTCAGTTTTGATGGGTTATTCATTTGTTATCAAGTGTTATTGTGTATTCTGATATTGCCACCTCCCTGTCAGCTGCCACTGGCAGCAACAGAGATGGATTTAAATGTCTAGAGTTTTCCTCATGTGTGATGGCTACCACCAGCTTAAGCCCTAACCCGGAGACCTAGGAAAGTCAGTATCTTTACCAGGTGCTTTTATGAGACAAAGCTTGCCGCGGAAAACCTTGAGTTAATGCATGAGGAAAGGAAATCAAATTAAAAGCTGTGTTAGCCTCATTTGGAAAAACTGACACTCAGCAATCTTATCATAGAACCATAGAATGGCCTAGGCTGGAAGGGACCTTAGAGATCATTTAATCCAACCTCCCTGTCATGGGCAGGGACGCCTCTCAACTAGATCAGGCAACACATGGGGACTGAGCGGGGATCGAACTCATGACCTTGATATTAGCACCACGCTCTAACTGACTGAGCTAACCAGCACCCCATGGAAAATATCCTAGTTTGGGCAAGCAAGGGGAATTGCTGGGGATTGTTTGCTTCAGGGTGAGGAACGTGGTCAGGCCAGTGCTGAGGCTGTGGTCTTCATGGTGAGAGCCTCTGGGCACATCCCTGGCCAAGGGAGGCAGAGGCAAGGGCTTCATGTGGATGTCGGATGTGGCCTGTGGGTCTTGGCGTCCTGGAAGAGCAAGTCTGGTTAATTTGAGCAGTAATACACATGGAAGCATGCGGGGGATTTGCTTCAGACTTGCTTTCTCCCTCACAGAAGTAAACTATTCAACCCTATGCGTTCCAGCCCCTCGGGGTGACATGCCACCCAGTTCGAGAATAGGCGCATTAATAAACCAACAATATCTGTGTCTGCATCTAGATCTAATCTATGGCTGCTAAGTAAGATTCGATGTTTCCCACCCCCAGCAGCATCTTGGCAGTAGTCTTTGAGCTCAGTTCTCCACCTGTAGTCTGAACAGCCCATATGGTGGGGTTCACTCGGTGCCTGTTCCTCCTTCACTGCTCCCGCTGACTGGCGTTGGGGAAGTTGAGGTGATCTCCAGCCCTTCAAGGAAGCGATGCCTCTCCTGCTTCCACTCAGTAGTTCAGCTAGCGTGATTCTAGCTTGCTTGATAGACAAGCCCTCAGTGGATTTTTTCAGCTAAGCCTCAGTCTTTAGTGGCTTCACTGAAAGCTCTCCACTCGCCATTAATTTGGCACCAATGTTTCCTCCTGAGGTTGCTGTCAGGTTCACCGTTGTTCCAGTGTCTGATTTCTGCAGAGTGGTCCAGAGAGACCTTGATGGCACAAAGGGCAAAGCAGAGCCTCTCCTTCCCCAAGATGCCTTCCTGACACCTTTCTTCCTCTGTTTGGTCTGAGCTCCAGCTTCACACAACAGTGTTTAGTACCTCCAGATTCACTATTTAGCTACGTTTTGGCCAAAACACTCTAAATATTAATGCAAACAAGGCCTGTCTCTTTTAACTGTTTCCCTCTGCTTGCTGATAGAAACAAGAGGAGAACACTTCCCTGGGGACAGTCTGCCCATCTGGAGTACTCAAGCTTTTAGGGGCTGCTTTTCATCCTCTGCCCTGGCAATTACTTCTTGCAGGGCTGGGCTGCGTGTTCTCAGGTATGTGGCATTACTGATAATACCACAATGAGTTGGCATTCATCAGGCATCTTGGGTGCAGACTGTCTTTAAAAAGACAGGTAGAGGACTGTGAGAAAAATGACCAGGTTTTCTAATCACTCATATGGAGTTATATGGACACATGGCTACCTTTCATCACTTATGCTGATGCCAAAAAAGGGATTATAAAGCCAGCATGTCTGTGAAATATCTGTGTGTACTAAGCTGTCATGGACTTGTTTGGGGTCAAAATAACACGCGTACTTGATTTCTTTGTTTTTAATTTTCCCTTTTTTTTTTTTTTTTTTTACTTCTGAAATTGTGAATAAAGAAGATGCAACTCATCCACAGAAAATATAAGTAATATTGCCAGTAATCAACATTGCTTCTTGGAAGTCATGAATAATCCATACATATTCTAATGGTAGAAATAAATACAAATATCCATGTTATTTTTCTAGTAAGAACTAAATACTTGAGGAAACAGAAACATAACTACAGTCTCCTTATCACCACTATTTGTACCACAAATATAAAACCAGAAGAGTAGCATATCAGGTCACACCAAGGTTCATCTAGCCTTTCATACCGTTTTGGACAGTAATCATAAGATGATGCCTTGAGAAGAGTAAAGAAAGGGCAAACCTATAAGATACATTCCCCTGATTACTCTTCTAGCATTCGGCTTCTCTCAGGGCAGGTACTAGGTGTGATTTCTTTGTGTTTAGTAACCTCTGTGCATTTCTCTACTGTGAACTTGTCCAGTCATTGTTTGAACCCTTATAAATTTTTAGCATCCATAACATCCTTTGGCAAGCAGTTCCACAGGTCTACTATCTATTGCATGCAAAACTACCACTTCTTGTTTATTTTGAACTCAGTTCATGTAGAGCAAAATCAATGGAAAATCCATCTCTATCCATATTGTCAGTGATTATATTAGGTGATCATGCAAGTTAACACGAATAGTATTATTCAGATTTGGCTTTACATCATTCATGGAACTATATTGACATATTCTAGGCTAGCAAATGCTCGTTTTTTTCAGAATATGCTTTGAAAAGGCACAAACCCCTTAATAGCTAATAAAAATGCATTTGAAAGATCTTCTGGCCTATAAAAAAAAGCTCTGGCCAATTAGGACAAGATATAGAGCTTTGTTTCCCATTGCATGGCACTAATGGCATTACACTTGGCAAAAATGCATGTAAAGCTCTACGGATTGGAAACGAAGTAATTTCCATAAAAATCATATGTGAAAAAAAAAAGAAGTAGAGTGCAGCACCAGACAATGTAGTTTTCAGAAGTATGCTTCAAGAGACAGAAAAGAAAGAATATAATCACTTTAAAGATGTCATTGTTCTAGGATGTAACATTAGTCCTTCCAGTTTTTCCTGATGGTGGTGAGCGATACAGCTTTGCTTTGCTCCCCAGTGAGTCAGGGATATGCACCACTCCTCAGCAGTTACGGGTTTTCATTTATCATCGTGCAGCATTTTGTTTCCATTCTTGTGCGTTTCCCTCTGCTACTGCCATTTGTGTCATTCCAACATTTATAACTGGGATGCTGGTCAGCAGCAGCAGAGCAATGAGGCCCTCAGAGAAGGGAGCCAGCATCTCCTGTGACTCCAAAGGGAAATCTGCAAAGAATTGTAAGGAGGAAGCCAGAGCTGGGAGAGTCACTGTGGCAAGGGAGGAACAAGAAAGGGAGGAGAAAAGGAGAGAGCTTGCCACCTTTCCCTGCAGGACTCATGCAAAGTGCTGATAATGTGTGTTTTATTCATTCCTCGCCTTTGTTCTTTAACCATCTCTTGAGAGACATTTCAAAGAAAGGGAGGCGAGGAAGAGACTAAAAGTCTCCTTTCAGATTGAGGAATGTAGGCTCCACCCTTGCTCCCAGCTCCATCCTTTTTGTGCTGCTGCAGCTGGGGAGTCTCCCTTGAGGCTCTAACTTAAACCTAGGGTTGATCCCAAGCCAAATGGTCCAAGGATCAGGGGAGCCATTTTCTCCCCAAAGCTCAGGGCTGGCCTTTCGTTACAGTGTATGGAGCTGGAGCAGTGACACGGCAAAGATCCCTCCAAAAAGGGCTCCATTCCTTGTGCCATAGGGGAGCGGTAAAGATGTAGGGGTGATGGGAAATAAACAGATAAATGTCAGCTCCTTGTGCGGTGCTGCTGTGCAGAACGTCCTGAACATGTGCAGAAGGAGCCCTGACCTGGATTTAGTTCTGTGCACAAATGCTCTGACCTGTCTGCACTTCACAGAAGGTGTTGGCGTGTTGGAAAGGCATCAGGGAAAGGTACATGAGCAACCTGAGATCTAGAAGACTTTATGGTAGGAGACTAAGAACTCAGTGGAATTCATCTGTGTTAAAGAAGGCTCAGGGGTGACTTGCTTGCGGTCTACAAGTATGAGCATGGGGAAAATGCAACAGATGTTTCAGGCAGAAAATAAACCCATAATAAAAATCCAGCGGTTGGTTGTTGATGCTAGACACATCCAGAACAGAAGTCAAGTAAAAAAAAAATGAAGGTAATTAACCACTACTTACTAGAGTAAAGTTGGATTCTCAGTTTCCCAAGGGTGGATGACTTCCCAAAATCTCCTCTGCAACACCTGAAGATGGAGAAGAGCTCATGGAGGATTATTTTATATCAGGGTTATACAGCAGGTCAGATGATCCTCATGAAAGCTGCCGTGAAAAAACGGAATGTCCAGCAGAGTTGATCTTCCATGCCAATCCCCTTCAGTGCTTACTCTGACAGTCCTTGTGTTACTCTGGGAGCGTGTGGTCCATATTCACATTGTGTTTATATACCCCAGGGTGATGAATGAGAGAAATGTTTCCATACGAGGTAATCAGAATTACACTGAGATTACAGCATTCAAAACCAGGGCCTCAGAAACTGTAATAAAAAAGCCCCCGTTTTTATGCAATAGGTCTGCTATCGAAAGCAACCAATGCTAGAAATGATATTAGAATATATCGCTATTTTGAGAAAATGTGATATTGCTTTTGTTAAAGTGGGTTCCTTCACCTAAAACCAGTGTGATCTGACCTCCTGGGAGAGATGGTTGTCAGAAATATGCTGTATCTGGTCACTCAAGCTCTGGGGAGATCCATTGTGCTACCCAGAGGCTTTGGCACTATTTGAATTCAGATCTCCGTATGTCCGCTTTTTTTTTTTTTTTGTAAATAAAAAAGCCACTTAATGCATGTGAGTTCACACATGTGTGTCTGAGACAGAAGAAAGAACCTCACTTTGGGTTTTTGTCTTAAAATGGTTCCTAGTGACTGTTCACACACCCATTCTGCACTGACCTCTGCTGGCACACCTCTCCTTCCACACCCCTGCGTTAAGGGCATCTGCAAACACATTTTATTAGCACCTTTATCTGAACCTATCGCATTACACTGGGTGTCGTTAGTGCAGGGCAACACGGTTTAGGTTGCGGAGCTGTCATGCAAGTGCAAAAAATGCCATGGGGCGTAGGAAGGTGGTAGTTAAACAGAGATAGTCAAATCTGATTAATAGCAATGATAAAGGAATGTCAACATACGCCAGTCTCGATGATTAAAAAAGAAGGTAGCTGGAAATTAGCAATTGTTACAGGTAGCTTAAGGATATTGTTATTTTTTTCACCTTTTGAAACATCCCTGCGGGTATGTGTCTGCCAGTGAAATCATTGAGATATTTCTCCAACGCATAAGAAGCTGCTTATCATGCAGCAGCACAGAAAAGATGCCTCTTGCTTTTCTGGAAGGATCCATGCTTTTAATGGCAGAGAGTCTGTTGCTGTAAATCAGATTAGCGCAATTTACTTCATTGCTTGCTTACCCTGACAGAAAATCTGGCTTCAAAACTTTACATTGCATTTGTCCAAGAGCACCTACCGACACTGGGTTAGTTTTTTGGCCCTTAGACAAATCCCCAGTGTTCACTGTTGCAACTTGCCTTCTTATATCTGATTTAGGGTTTCTTATAACTTGTTTTTCTTTCCGTGATCACCATTTGTTTGCCATTTCAGGCATGCTTTGCTTGCAGCCCTACTTGTAATCAATAAAGCTGTATTTCCATGCAGAATGCAGAGAGGAGCAGTGTTTCTAGGTACTGTCCTCAACTTAAACGTGGGTGGAAATGTTAGACTGCTGCCTGCCTGTCCTGAGGTCTCCCCTCCTTACCGTCACTGTCTAAATATGCACGGCTAGTTCTAACTATGAACGGGAACTCAGAGCCAGAGCACAGAGCAAAGAGGGCAAAATTAGCTTACAAATTAGCAGGCAAAGTGTAACCTGAGTTGAGGCTATGTGCTGGTGCCCTCTGAGAGCAGCCAGGGACAGGTGTCTGTGGAAGAGGATAATAACAGGGCAGCAGATAGTGATATTTCTCCAGACTGCTCTGCTAGCCACCAGTGACTAACCTGACTCAGGTGTGGCAACTGCTAGTATGTGAGATATTTTTGAACATTTTCCAACACTTCAATCTGTAATGCAAGTGACAGCCCTCAGCTTTTGGAGACATCCTGATCCAGAAGGACGAGGCTGCGAGAACCCTTCTTCAGGGGGCTTCCCCTCCTTGGGCCAGTGCCTCCCCATCTCTTTGGGACTGCAGCAGCAGATGGAGGTGGGATGCCTTCCCTCTCCTGCAGTAGGAGAGGTTCCTGTGTAATGGTATTCCCTAAGCAAACCGTGCAGGGTCAAGTGCTGGAAGGTAGAGGAAGAGGGAGGCCATACAACTCAACCAGGCCTTGGCCAGGGTGGTGGAAAGCACCAGCAGGCAGGTAGGTTTGTGTGTGCTGAAGATGCTTGCACAGCGAAGCCCTTCAGGAAAACTCGCTTTGGCCCCTCTGTAGCAGAGCGCCCTGCCACCTCCAAAATGCTCCATGGAGACTGCCAGGGAGAAGTGGCACATCGAAGTGTGAGCATCACAACCGTCCCATGTGCCCCCACATTAAACAATTCCCTGGACATCCTGGTCATGGCCAAGCCACTGTAAGCCTTGTACTGGGAACAGGCTGGCAGCCCAGCAGCTTTGCTCCCTTCTCCCCCTCCTAGGTGACTCGCAGTGAATTATCTGTATCACTGACAGTCTCAGTTAGTTAACGTGGCTCTCCAGGGGCTTGAAGAAGCCTCACAACTCTTCAGGTCTCTTCCTGTGAATTTCTGGGATTCAATGAACTTACCCTGTACACAGCCAAGGTGCAGGGGAATCTCATAAATCTTCTACAGCCCTATTGTATGTTGTTTAGTGCGTATTATCATGTTCGACATCTCTAGTTATAGTAATCACTTTTAAAAATGTACTTCTGCGATGTCAGTAATTAATCAAATCCCTTTGTTGCATTAGCCATAATAATATATTTAGTTTCATGTTCTTAGGTGTTCCTCTTTAGAAACGTCTCTCATGATGAGTGTCTCCTCCTCAGCACTCAGTCACTCCAGATGCTTTAACATTGCTGATAAGGTGCTTGATGGAAAGACTATGAAATATTTTTTTTCTCGTATCAGACTGAGATCTAAAAGAGTTGGGATCAGCATCCATTCTGCTTCACAGCTGCAAATATTGGCTCTGCTCTTTGAGCCCTGTAGCTCCTGACTGACTCAGGGGAGCTGTTTGTCAGCCTGTGCACAGTCTCTGCACCCTCTGCAGTGCAGAATTTCCCCTGCAGCTCCCGACCCCACTCCTACCCCTGTCCCATACCTCGTGTGAGGTCTCTTGTTGGTTTAATAGGAATAGGATCAGCCCCTAGAGGTAAGGAAAACTCCTGACAGTCTGTAAAGGAAAAAGGAGCAAGTGAACGGGCAGTGAGGATTTTTATGAGTGGAAGGAAAAAAAAAAAAAAGAAGAATGTCCAACCCCAAAACTGTATCTGTGTTAATTAGAGAGGAACAAAGGTGAAGATACATCTGCAATGCATGAAATACATGTCATTACATATTTCCCCCACTGAGAGCTGGTGTACTGGGACTTCATCTGTCACAGCGATGTTCACTGAAGCACAATGCACCAAGCTGACTGGCAAAGCATGATTATTCAGTATCTCTAACTTTGTAATTTGTGCCACTGAGGCTATTACTATACACTTCAGAGTCACGCTGTACAAAAGGGACTTTTTTTCCTTCTCCTTTTCTTTTTCCCTTGGGATAATTCCTTTTTTATTTTTTTAAATCAAGCAAAAGAAATTAATTCTGACATTCTTCTGGGAGTAAAATAATTGTATAAAGTCATTGGCAAACAATCTCTGCCCAAACACGCATGTAGAAAGCAAGTTCTCACAATTATGGTTAATGCAAAATGAAGTCAGATTATAGAGGCCTCCAGCATGATTTCTAGCATGATAATGATGAGAAGATTAGGCTTATCACAGGCAAAGCTTGTAGTGCTGCGATTTTTAGTAATTCAAAAACAGCAGCACTACTACAACTTAACTGCTCATCTGCGGCACGATCCTCACAAATGCTGTAGCTTTGCAAACTGAGGCAAAGAAGGGTGTTTCTTCACAATATTATGCCCCTATACAGAAAAATGCTGAAGTGCAGGCATCTTCTGCTGCACGTGGAGCAGATCTATGGGATTCGCTTGGAAGCGCCGTGTGCCTAGAGGTGCACAGGTGCTGCTCATTACCTGGGTGCTCAGGTGGTTTGGGTTTTAATGTTTTTTTCTGTTTTTGGTTTGGTGGTGTTGGTTTTTTTTTTAATGAGGCCTGACCTGAACCTCCTGCAGCTCTGTGCTTCTGCCATAGAAAGACCAGGAAGTCTCCGGAGAAGAGCCTGGCACTTGCCCCTCTTTTGTTTAGTGAGGAACTGCAGGGCAAAACCCAGAGCTGTTACGCCCTGGTAGAAGGCAAAGCTGGCAGAAAGTGTTTAAGTGCTGTGCACGGCGTGGGTCCAAAATCCCTTACACATACGTATTCCCACTATGTGTGGCACACGTGGTAGATGAGCCCTGTCTGAGAAGAAATGGTTCTGGGTGTGATTTCCTACACCCCAACGCAGTCCTGCCAGAGTGATGTAGTCAGTTCTGGTCTGGCCCAGGATCCATTTTAGCTCTCATCCTTGTCATCGCTTTTCCTTTACAGCTACGTCAGGACCCTTGACCTCATAGTACCAAATTCTTCAGCTCCGGTCATTGTGAACAGAAACTTATGTCCCTTTGTCTTGATCCCAGCGAGGGCTGGCCCCCACTGTTGGAGACAATCGTCTCTCCTGGATAACCTGAATAACACATGACAGCGGGACATGAAGAAATACAGCCTCCAAGCTGCCATGGTGTGAATTAGCCCAGCTGGAAAAGAGCCAGGCTGCAGGAACAGCAGTGCTGAGTCAGACCGAGGGGTCACCTAGACCATATCCTGTCTCTGGCCAGCCCGTAGCGGATGCTCAGCAAAAGAGCACAAGAGCAGGGCAAGAACAGCGATATTTCCTCTACTTCATCCTTCCAGTTTCTGGCAATCTGGAGTTTAGGGACTTCCTGAGCCAGGGCTCTCTTCAGTCTAGAAGCCTTTGATGGACTTTTCTTTCAAGAATTTTCTAATTGCTTTTTGAACTCATTTATACTTTTGGCCTCCACGACATCCTGCGGCAATGGGTGTCACAATGTGGTTGTGCGTTGGGTGTGTTTGCTTTAAACCTGATACTTAATCACGTAAAGGCTCCCCAGACCTTGCGCTATGAGAGATACATTTTATCACAGTCTCCAGCCCATTCCTGATTTCACATACCTCTCTCATCTGCCGTCCCAGTGGTCTCTTTTCCAGCTGAATGGTCCCAGCCCCTATCATACTTCTTTATTTTGAAGGCTTTCTGTAAGCTTTGATCATCTCTGTTGATTTGCTGTGAACCTTTCTGGTCCTAATCTGCTTTTCCTAGGCAGAGCAAGCAGCCCTGCCTGCATCAGTGGAAAGGACACACACCATCAATGTACACAGTAACACAGGTATGAGGACAGGCATCTTTTTGTTTTCTGTTTCTTTTCTAATAGTTCACAACATTAAGTTTTTCTTTCTGAGTGCTGCTGGACCCTGACTTACGTACTTAACAGCACTACCCGCAGTGATTGCAGGGTGTCTTTCCTGACTGGTAATAGCTAATGTAACACCCATTACTGTATAGATATTGTTAGGATGGAGTTTTTTCCCTGTAAGCATGGATTTGTGTTTGTAACCATGAAACTTTTGTGTACTATTTTATCATTCACTAATGTGAGATCACAATCACTGCTACAGTTAGATTTTCTGCAACTTTTCACAACCAGCATTAGCTGTTTTAAGATTCATAGCATTAGCTTTTTAGTAACCTGGGCAGGATTAATACAGGGCTAATGCTTAGAGCCTCATCTCTCTATTGTACACAGGCCATCAGGCTTTGTGTTTTGTGCATGTGTGATGATCTTCTCTGAATCAAAGATTTGTTAAACATCTCAAAAGGAGAGATGACACCAACAGACTCCCTTATTTCTCGAATTACGAACGCCAGTTCTTCCTTCATCGTACTACAGGGAGCAGAGAGTAGAAATGCCTGATTAGTGAGATGAGTGTAATGCACACACTTGGGGCTATTCCAGGCACTGGAGCTAATCCAGGCTGTGGGGTACAGTGATGGGCCTGGAGTTACGCAGGCTGCAGATTGGATTCCAGGTTCAAATTAAGCTATTGATTTTCTTTATGAAGCTTTAAATATCACAGGACGCTTAGTGTTTTGAAGGCACATGTCTTCTGAACAGTGGCAAAAAATGTGCAGGTGTAATCTTGAATGCCACAGGTTACTTGTTGGTTCTGTCTCATCCCATAAGCTCCTTTCCCCTGTACGGTTTGGCTCTGTGAATCCGAGAGGTGCTCTGGTGAGCCCATGGATCGACTGCGACTTCGGGAAGTAGGGACACAGTGAGGCTGGGGTTGATTTTTGAGGTTTACGTTTTATTGTGGTTGGCCAATGAAGGGTCGGAAGAAGAAACTGACTTTCCGTGTGACAGATGCTGGGGAGGCAGAGCCAGGATAGGTCGTTTCCGATGGGAGCTCATGGTATGAAATAAATAAGGGGAAAGTGAGAGTGAAAGACACATTGTATAAGATGTACAACTGGCGAGACGCCAGCATAAATATTCATTGAGTATGTTAATTAGCAACTATTGCTGTTACTCATTAACTAATTTATTCAACAAATAGCATTCAGGCCACTCTAGAACACTGCATACTGTTACTGCTAAAAGGGATATCCGTTTCCCTGGCTGTCACCTGGAGACATTGATACTCTCCCATCTTTGCAAGCACTTTGATATGTGGAGATGAAAACTGCTGCAGGGGGCCAATGGGGCACAAAATATTGCTTGTAGAGCAGGAGAAGTCCAATCTTATTCCCAGTAACATACGTAAGAGATTTAATTCATATGTTCAACCTCAAATGGAGAAGAATTACAAGACTTCTGTTCGGACGATGACAATAATGAGAGTCTGGAAGAGAGTCTGCAAAGGAATCGATAGGCTTTTAAACGACAGGACTCAAAGGTGGAAGAAAGAGTCAGCATAGGTGGTTTCCACTGAAAAGCATCTGACTGTCAAAACTAGAGCTGACAGCAAAGAGTTGCAGAAGAGGTTGGCATTACTGAGTGACTGGATGATAAAACAGAAAATGGAATTCACTGTTGCAAAGTGTGAAGTAATGCACTTCAGAGAAAAATAATCAAAATACTATGTTTGTAATGAGACCTTCTAATATACCTATTATCAATCAGGCAAGGGAAACTGGAGCCACTGGGGACAGTCCCATGAAACTATCACACCACCAGTGCTCAGTAGTGACGAAAAAGGCAAATGGGATGTTAGTAATTATTGGAAAAAGAATACACAAATAAATAAATAAATTATTAGGACATTACTTAAATTCAAGCACATGTGAATGGTCTGATGTCCCCATTTCAGGACTAGACTAGATATGTGTGATAGAGTATGATAGTTATGGAGGAATAACTTCTATGCAAAGACTGAACAAATAGACTGCAATCTTGAGTATGTAAAAAAAGCAGTGATGAAAGGCAACATCTGAGAAAAGTGTTTTAAATCCCAAGTGGCATAGAAAAGGTAAATAAAGACAGCTGTTCTTACAATAGAAGAACTGGGAGATATGCAAAGAAATGATCAAGCAGCAGACTCAAACAGGAAGAAATACTGTTTCATACCACATCTAATGGATTTGTGGAACTCCTTGCCCAGGGTGCTATGGAGGCCAAGAACATAACTGCTTTCAGGAAAGGAATAGAAACATTCATGATGAAAAATTCCTTTAGTGTCTATTGAATGCAAAGGCTTTGGAAGTTGCTGATTGCCAAAAGCTGGAAAGAGGCAATATCCACAGGAGGATTACTGTGTCATGCCCTGGTTTGGACTGTCTCTACAAGCCTGCAGCAGGTTACTATTGGAGACAAGGTCCTGGAGTTCCTGGACTCATGGGTGACCTTGTGTAAGAATTTTTATGTTGATGCTCTGCAGTGAGGACTGAGATCCCTTTGAGGTCCCTTCCATCTCACCTTCTCTAATTAGACATTAGAGAAAAGACAAAAGTTGAAAAATCCTGATCTACCTACCTACTTATGTATGCAGGTAATGTGTGTCATTTAGCAATGCCTTAAACTTTATGATGTATCTTACAGTACTTAAGACAGTAAGTCTCTGCTCCCACAGCACCGTCTCTGTAGCAAGATACTCGGGCAGCAACAGCTGCCCTAGTAAACTCGGGTATGGCAGTGGCATCCCCAGGCACTGGGCTGTGACTGCCTGCACTAACAGACTGTTAGAGCATCCCTGACATGAATTTGGCCCATTCTGACTCTGTTCCAGGGCACAGCACTTAGATCAATCTACAGACCATTTCCAGTACGTGGTTACCATGTGAACACATTTAACTAGTTGGTTCGCTAGCACAGACACTGCCTTTTCCATGCCAGTTGGCCACAGTGCTCAGGAACTCTGCTGGGCATGTTTAATCCACCCATGTGCATGGAGCTTCTGTATCTGGATCCCATTAGAGGATTAGATCCACAAGGACGGGAGAGATGAATTTGTGAATCAAAGTGGTGCAAATTTGTTGGCTATGAAGGACAACATTTCTATTAGAGGCCGAAAGAAGAGAGACTACTCAGAGAAAACCCCAAAGATTCTTATCTCAGCTGTAAAAATGTGTGTGTTTTGGAACTAAATCACTAACGACAGTAGGATGCTGAGCTGGAAAGTAAAGGAGATGGAATAGAGGCTCAAGGAGACTGAATCTGAAGAAGGGATGGTCTGGAGGAAAAGTCTAACAAAAACAGGAAATAAAGGAACAAATGAAAACGTCGCTGACATTTACGCAGTACCTGCGACAATAACCTCCTGGCGGAGTGTCTTAAAATTGGTTTATTTTAAATAAAATACAAAGTGAAGTAGCAATTAACTAAAAAGATAATCCAAGTCCAGCTTCTACAAGTTGCAATATGTAGAGAAATATGTATGAAATTCTTTGGTGCGTGTTTAAAGTATGAGATAAAAGTGGTGTTGAGAAACAGTATTCTTCTCCTATCTGGTCTGTCTTCACCAGTGACAGTAAGTCAGTCATGGTAACTGCCTAGCATTTGGTACTGCTGATTTTTAAGTTGTTTGAGACTGAGGGAGAAAATGTAAATGTATGCAGTTCCCGAAGCGTTGCATTTTATTAAAGCATAAAAAACTATCAGTAAGCTGACATGACTCATGCTCAAGCTGACAAAAAGCACTGCATGAAAAGATGATCAGTGGCCCTCTTCCTGTATTAGCAGGTTGCAATGACACAGACTTTAAGGGCAGTATGGAGCCTTTCTTTCTAATCTGTACTTTGTTCTAACTCCGGAGCAGGGCAAATCTGCAAAAACCTTCAGGCAAGGAGCTATCATGTTTTCTGGTGTCAGGCAATGATGGCAGTGGGATGGAACCAGCATGCTGCTTCTTGTGACAACGAAGTGATGGAGAAGAATGAGAAGACCTGGGAGGACTCTGTGTAGCATGGGAGGAGTGGAGTAGGAGAATCTGGATCAGCAACACTTAGGCTTTGCCATAAGAGATCCTCTGGGCTACGCTTCAAGAAATCTTCTCCTTGCTTTCCTATTTTAATTTGCTCGCAAAATGTTTTCTCACACCACACAGGCTCTTTTTTATTATTATTATTTTTGGCAATGTTTTCCAGGTTTGTTTTGAATTTGGTGCAATGCCTCACACCCAGCAGGGCTCTCTTTAATACATTAAGTCTTCTCTCTTTGGATAAAATCCTCATGGGAGAAGAAGATTTTAAAGTAACTCAGGGAGGGGAGGAGGGAAAAAAAAAAAAAGGATTGTTTTCTTTCAAAGAGCAACACGTATCTATGAATCAAAAAGGTTTCTGCAGCCTACGCTAAAAAACCCCGGAGAGTCCCTCGCAGGGAGGATATCACCCCAGGGAGAGTCCATCACTCCCTCCAACCCCCACATGTTCTGGCTCCGGGTGCAGATGGAGTTTACCTCTGCATTCAAATAGCTGCAAGCCCTGGCTCCAAAACCAACCAGCCTCTCTCTCCTCCTATGGGAAACTGCCCTCCCAGCTTGGCTCCCTGGATGCGGGCACCGGCTTCCCCTGTAGCAGGAAAGGGGGTGCCAAAGCCCCCAGGCCAGGGAGCGCTTAGAGGGTGCCCATCATCCAAGCCCTGGCCCCGCCATCCATCATGTGGTCAATATGGTGAAGTCTCACTACTGGGGCTGGAGAAAGAAGAGAGGTGGGTGTTTCGCATCCAAGAGGCTTTCTCAGAAATCCTAGCAGATCTGCAGAAAGTCAGGCACACCCACAGAAGCTGGACACCCCCCACCTCCCCGTGGGTCCCCATCAGGCAGCCTGGAGACAGCGCGGCAAATGTGGTGGGACTCGAGTCTTTTCCAGATAAGCTTTGGGAATCTGTCCTGGGAACAGAGCCTCTTGGTGGCCCTGCCTTGGCCCATCCAGCCTGGCATCCTGCAGGTGCACCATCTGCAGGCAGTGTCTTCTCCTGAAGTCCAGAAGGAAATAGTTGGGAACTACAGGGTCACATTTACCTCTCTTCAGTTGGGAAGGTCCCTCTAAGGCATAACTTTTGTGGATGAATGCCAGCCACATAATTCTGTAACTGTGTATGTAACAGGTGGGGGAAGTGAACGCTCTTACCACCTTCCCAAGGGAAATGTATTTCAAATAATGGCAAATACTGTAATTTCTATATAATGTCTATCTGTATTGCATATCCTTCCTCCATCCAGTTATCAGAATAAAGCATATCCTTTAGTAGCACTGGATATAAAAAGCAGCCCCATTTTCACTCAGAGAAAGACAGCGACATGGTTATCTGTTTTGTCTAGTGTAACATATGAAGACTTTTTAAAGTCCCACCAGGAACATCTCTTTGAAGCAGCCTGTCAGCTTTGCACTTTAATCCATTAGGTTACAAAATGCAGAAAGATGAATCAAAAAATACCCTTTTTTTAAAGCTAATATTGCTTAACTTCTCTCAGTATTTACATATTTAGCAGCAGACAAATAACGGGCTTGCTCATTAGTAAGGAGTGTGTTCTGTGCCACTTTTATTTTTCCTCACAGGTTTGTTGGGACCTGATTGCCTATCAGCAATGCACTGGAGGAGATAATGTCATTTCATATGAATTAGCTACAAGGCACATCTTGAATTTCCAAATGCTTGCACACATTGTTCCATTCACATTATATGGTGTCCCATTCCCTTTTGAATAAGGACAAATATTTTTTACATATGCAGGTCATCAGATAGCTCAGGCTCATTCTATTTTGACTGGATAGTGAAGGACCATACTCAGAAACCAGTCACATGGATTCCCCTCCTGCCTCATTTTCAACACTTCTTGACAATCAGTCCTTCTTGGCTTTTTTTACTTGGAGCAGCTGAGTAAAGCCACATGCTCTCTGGATAATCAAACAGCTGATCCTCGAAGCGTGAATTGCCAGTCATGACTCAGTAGATATGTGGAGACACTGTCGCTAGCTGGCCTTATGATGTGCTCCTCGTGGCTACTGAATAGGCAGTAGCACAAAGGAGTGAGGAAAGACATTCAGGGCACATGCACAAACCACAAGTATGGCATGGCAAAACGTATCTTTGTTTATAAGGGACGTGTAGCCTTCAGCCAGGTCTTCGCTTGCTGCACCTGGATGTCGCATCCTTGAATACAGTAGGCCTGCACCTACTCATTTCACCCACTGATCCAGCTCTTCTACATGGTCTCTTTCAGATGCTTATCTTTTGCAGAGGAAGCTTTCTGGAGATCCATTTCCAGGACTAAGGACAGAAAACACACACAGAGACCCTATTCTTCCTTTTAATGAGATGCCATCTCCATTTAACTAGTTTCTGGCAGAATTTTCAAGCGTTGCAGATCTCACATTCCAATTACATCAGTCGGTATTTTGCTCTTTGGCAAAGACCACCAACTTCAGCAGCTTGCTGCATTCACTAACAGTAGCAGAGATTACCTACAAAACAGGGCGACAGGCCTAAATAAGCAAGTTAAATGCAAGGAGCCAGACCCTTGGCCCAGCTGGGGCTGCTTTGCCCAGCTCCAGCAGCACAAAGCTGTCACCAAGCCAGCCCAAACAGCTGTTGGAGGATTCCCTTGGCGCAAAAGAATTCCTGAATGGCAAAGAGCCACTAAAGCAACTCCTACACAATCTCACTCGCTGGTCCCCAGAAATCCCTGACAGCTGGGACGGCACAGTGGGGCCAGAAGCACCTGTTACCATTCAGAGCAGCCTAAAGGCTGCTCTATAGGTCAATGAATGGCAAAACGAGCACCCAGCATCTTTGGGAGCACACAGAGGCCTGTCTTTATCACCTCGCATCCACAGCCAGAGGTGCACCGTGGGAACGTTTTTGCAAGGCACTGCTACGGTAAAGTCAGGACTTCAAGGCACTCCATACGTGGCCCCTGCTTTTTGACATTTGTAATTGTGGAGACTTGGAGCAAGGGAAGAAGGAGCCCTGCAAAGGGAAGGAGCCTGGAAGCAAAGCCAGGTTTCACAGGTTGGCACCTCTCGGTATGGACCTACTGGAAGCCTCAGATGTGAGCCTCCTTCCAGATATTTGGAGCCATCTATTTTGAAAGCAAATATTGTAGCTTGGCACCTTGTTTAGCTTAGTGTTTCAGGTAAAACCTAGAATTTTCTCTCAACCTGCATTTCCAGACTACCAGAACTTTCATCTTGCCCTTGTGGTCAGCTTGTCCCTGCTCATTCCCTGTTGTCACTGGACCCAAAGAGCCATCTCACTCCTGGCTCTACTCTCAGACTAATACAACTCTTTTTTTATTCAGTGCCTATCTGCCACAAGCTTCTTCTCTGATGCTCTTAGCCATTCGGCTCTACTCAGATTTTGGGTTTGACACCTGAACTTCATAAATCCTTTAGCAGATGGGAACTGATGAGTCCCTTAGAAACACAGAAATATCCCAGGAGATGAAGCTAATTCCTCCAAATGTCCATAAAAGGCTCTGAGTTGTGGTATGCTTCTAGAGAAAGTGTAAAGCAGAATGAAACCCCTGATTATGCTCTGGTTCAGGTGCTAATGTTTAGTCCAGTTAATCTTTTTTTCCCAGGATCCAATTATATCTCAATGTCTAAAATGAAATCTGTATAAATTGTGCATAGTGAAAAACAAAGGAATCATTTGTTATTTTTTATTTCATCATACATTTCATCATGCTGACTTCCAAATAAATAAATAAATTTCATCTCTGTTAATAATCTTTTCCTAGTGCTCATCATGGGATTCATCCCCAGCCCTAGACAGGGTTCGCTCAAAGGACAGTATCAGCATCAAGATTTCATGCACTATCTGAATGGAGCATTGTCTTTGTGCTATTCTCTTAACACGCTCTTGCTCTTATTAATTGAGTACTTAATAAGAATTTGTGAGGAATTCACCTTTCATATACTGCCAATGTGAAAGGGATTAATATTGAAGAGATCTAACAAAGGACACAAAGACAGGCCCTGACCCAGAGACCTCCTAATCAAGGATTTAGAGAATACACAACAGGTGAATGACCCGGTAGGATAAATGGAGACAGGAAGGAGCAATGGAAGACAAGTGCATTTGCCTAAGCTAATAAGCACAGTGATCTCAAGAGTCACAGGTGGTCACTAGCTGAACCCATGATTCAACAGCCAAAAAAGTTTAGTCCAAAAGCTTATGAGATGAATGTGCTCTATGTGACCGCAATTCAAAACATTTTAAAGCCACTGGAAAGACTCTGATTAATGAAGCCTGAGGAGCTGAAATATTTACCTCTTGGTTTTAATCGTTATTGGATGCAAAATTTATAGATATAATAATGACAGTGAGTTTACAGCATATTCAGTAACTATTCTCAGCAAATACCTCTGTGTTCCTCAAGCGATAAATCGCCTGTCTCTTTCCACTAATGCCGTTCTGGACTTCTCTTTTAGCAATCTCTTCTGACACCAACAAGCCATAGATACCAACTACTTTCCACCTTGAGTGATATTGCTTCCTGGTGTATTAACTGAATTCAGAGCAATACTTTTTGACCTGTACCTAGTTTTGAAGATCTGTACTTTCTAAAGTGAAGTTTGGTGGCGTGCTTAAAAACTTAGCTAACCCTTCCAAGCACAGTAGCCAGTCTAATAAAAGTTATTCCTTTTCCCTACCAGTTTTGGCCTTCCTAACTATTAGTTGGATGCTCAGAAATTGCAGATTTTTGCTTTTTCTGGAAAACTTGTTCCAAATGCAAATCAAGCCTAGCATTTTGATTCATTAAGTCAATGATTTTCCACTGCAGTTCAAAAGAGGGTCAATCAGAATCATGCAGCTGGGATCAGATAAGCATGGAAACAGGGAGAGATCAGAAAAGGTGACGAGGACAAATAATATTCTGTATGAGAAGAAAAAAATTGTTTTAAGTTGCTGATGAAAAACTACTCATTCCAACAAGGATATATCACCAAGATGTTGCAAGATGAGGTAGGAAATAATTGTGATGAGCAGACTCTTGGTTTTGCACGCAAAGAAGAGTTTGGAAGCGTCTTTGTTTTGGACAGGTTATATACTCCCTCAATATATGCCAGAGAGATGTTGCTGTCACAATATAAAACTCTATATATACTATGTGAAGTCCTTGATAATTTTGTATAATAGCGTAATAGAAGAAGTAGCCAAATGAAAAGCCAATGGAAACAGACTCACACCTTATGTCTACACTGCAAGGAGTTGCTGGCATATCCACATCAGACAGTGCATAGTGACATCTCTTCCTCACACAGGTCTTACAAACAAAACCTTTGCTTTACTCTTCTGGGATAACACATTTGCCTCTGGGCTGAGGGTCGAGGTGAAACAAGTCACACTGCCAAAAGCGCAGTTTTCCCAATATAAGCTACATTCACAATAAGTCATTTTGCTGGTGGAGAACACTGTTAAAGCTGTATTGGCAGGGTGGAGGGATGTAGACCTGCTCTGAGAGAAGCTGGCAGGTTTGCATACTGTGTATTATCCCGTTCCAACCCTCTCTTCTGAATAAAAAATGGTGTGGAATCTAATTTCCTCTTTGAATAAAACATGAATATAGATAACACAAAGTAAGGACCCAAAGACCACAGCGGCATACTTTCTTGTTCTTCTTACTATTCAACATCATGGCAGCTCACATACAGAGCAGCTCTAGAAACCATCTGTCATGGAGTGGCTCTTTATTCAAATGAAATCAACTGTGAAGTAATCATGGTTCTCATTTTTATTATCTCTCCTTACAGTGAACTTGATTAAAATCCAGCACACAGTATGCAAACAGGCTGTTGTAAATTTGTACTCTGACAAAAGGGGAAAGAAAGTGATCTGCCCACGTGCCTAGAACTTTGTCATTATACATGGGGACAAAAAAAGGAAGGGGCATACTGGGTTGCATAAACAAGTTTGTCCGGACACAAACTGTCCTAGCCCTATACAAAGGCCACGTCTGCTGCGTGACACCATCAGAGAGGCCGAGGAGAAGCTAATTTTACTAGCACGTATAAAATGCTTGGGCGTGTTCTGAATAAACTAGATAGACTGGCTTCAGCAGCACGTGCTTTAAAGTCTTTTGCCCAGGAGGATGATCTGAGCTTCTGAGGAATGAACTCAAAACAGACGTGATTCTCCTTTCACTTCTGGCGGTGTAAATGGGGAGTGATTCCATTGTATGGCTGGTATGAATGAGACTGGGAAACAGTCCCAATCAGTCAATCATTCCCTGCTTTGTCTATTCATTAAACCCCTCTTCTCCTCTGCACAGATGGCCAATGTACTATTGTACTCTAAGAACTGGCCAAGTTAAAAAAAACAACAAAAAAGAGTATGCCTGACAAGTCAGCTATAAATGTTTGTTTTTCAGAAAAAGGGGCGTATTAGCCTGCTTCTACAGATAAGCGTAAGCTATGCATATACACATGTATGTAAGTGGATACAGATACCTATATACATAGATATGCAGAATATATATATAACACACATACACAAACATATGCGTGTATGTGTATATATATCTCATTCCAACACCCACAGATTTCCCATCACAAGACGAAAGGTGTGATTTTTTTAAAAATCCTGATAGTGCAGTGCTAACAAGCCTATCTTTGTGCCTTGGAAAAATCGCAGCCAGAGAGGGAGACTGCATGAATTTGGTGGAGCAGCATTTTGCAGCCGTGCCACTTATAACCAGGAGCATGTCCAGGAGTACAACCATAAAGTATGCAGCCTGTGCTGTATGCTCATGCGTAGCAAGCATGGGACTGGAAAAGTGGAAGATTGAGGAAAAGAATAAGGGGATGGGCAAATAGGGGATGCCATGTAATTCTGCCTCTGATTGCCTTAATTTCCTCTCCTGATGTACAACCAGAGAAGAGATGGCTGGGTCAGCCACCCAGCAGACCCCAGCCATTCAATGTGACCCATAGATAGGGTCTGCAGAAGACTGGGCATTAAATCCAGCTCTTCATAGCCCTAGAGCACTCAAATATCAAATCTCTGTAACTTTTTCTAGCAAAATCCTACAGAATTATTACCTGGGGTTAATACTTGCACAGGTCTCAGTTCATACGAGGCCTACAGAATTATAACACAGATATATTTCCCACATATTGCTGGGACATGGTACAAAATTCAGGCGCTGCTGAAATCTTAGAGCTTTGCCTGGTCACAGGGACCCAGAACACATCTGGGGTTGTAACACTCACACTCTGTGCACTCGTGTTTGCTGAAGTGTTTTACTTGTCAGAGTGCTTTACAGTATTCCCATCATAGCACATCGCTGGAAGGGTGATCCGAGTCACCCTCTGAGTGTTATAGTCTGAGCAAATGCACTCATCACCTGCACCCCGACAGTGGCTTCTTGGTAGTCAGCATGCAGAAATTCATTGACAGATATTTTGGACAGCTCGAGTCATGACAAGGTTGTGCACAAGCCTGTGTCCAGATAGACTATACCTGAGCTGTTCAGGAGGCGCTAACCACACCAATGGATCTGGGTTTTTTAAAGTACTTTTCCAGGGCAAAATTTGCCTATGATAAGAAGGGCTAGGGTTTGTAGCTCAAGTAAATTGTGTAGCTCAGGTCAATTGTGTTTTGTGCCAATCCCTGCTCAGGTCTGCCCTGGGTAGCTCCCAGAAACAGATAGTCCATCCATAATGTCCTCAACTCAGTTAATCTGCTGTTGCCAGGACTGACGGCGTCTGTAAGGTGTGGACAGGGACATTTCTTCCTAACCTGTGTGCTTCTTAACTTGACACCCAAGGACTGATAGTCACAAGAAGCTAGGCACAGTTCACGCATCAGTTAAGATGCTGTTTCTCATCTCATGCTGAAAAGACCTTATTTTAAAAAAAAAAAAAAAATTAAAAATCTATGTAGGCACCAAAAGGTGTTCTCCATCAGCTTTGCAGAAAATGTGTGTGGAGCCTGGTGCATCATTGAAACAACTGTGCATGTAACAGATGTACGCAGGGAGCAGAGTGCTTCATGACTGGCCTCAGCTCTTCAGGCAGGGCTCCTGGTACAGGTATCCCTGCCTGAATCATGAGCTGCATGTTGTGGGGAACGTTCCTCCATCCTTACAGGGCCCTTGATGCCCTGAAGACATAATTCACTGAGGAAGGATTTCAGAGCCTTGCTGTACTCAGAGAAATATCAGGCCTGATAAAGACTGCACAGCTTCATGTTAGCTAATGAGTTTTCAAGCCATTTTGGTCTGAAAATTTTGAAATATTCTGCGAAAAGAGAGCATTGCTTACAGATAACAGGATATTCATGGTAGCTCTGATATATGTCACTGTTTCCTGTGCAAATGAATTGTTGCTGTAGTTCTTCAATGAGGAAAGTGATATATGTCACTGTTTCCTGTGCAAATGAATTGTTGCTATAGTTCTTCAATGAGGAAAATTATGCCAATAAAGAAAAAAAGAAGGGAAAATCTGAGAGAGCGTGGGGCACCTCTAAGTATACAGGATGCAGTTGGAAGAAGAGCAAAATGCTTCTTTTGTCTGCAGTAGGTAGGAAATCAAACACGCAGCACCCAAGAAATGAAGGGTATTACCCAGGCAATAACCAGAAGAAGGTGCTTACTTTGGAGGTGCATACAAACGCTGAGATTCCTTGGCGGTGATTTCATACCTTTTCCTGAGGCATACTCTGCTGGTACAGAAAAACTGTATCTTCCCATGTCCCACAGGGATTTATGTTTTTGTTAGTCACTCGAGGTGGGGCTGTGGGTAGGGTCAAACAATCCACATAGAGGTGAAAATGTGGGAGCAGCTCTCCCTCCTGCTTCTTTTTGGGGGGTTTCATTTGCTGCATTTTTAATAATGGAAACCAAACCAAAACAAGAACGCAGCATCTGAAATGTTTAGAAAACACAGGGCCCTGCTTAGATGAAAGCAAACCGCGCTCCCTCATCAGGTGGATGGAAGTCTGTGTCCTCCTCTGTTTATCTGCTCCCTGCTAACCTCAATTCACCTTCATGGCATCCAGGGAATCTTTGCTACAGGGCTCATGTATCAAAGGCTTCATCTTCTGAGCGTCTCATTGCCCTGTGCTTCATCATATTAGGTTGTTGCACATCCTACCATTGATCCGGTGGCCTTTGGATGTGGGTCCTTTGTGCCTTTTCCAACCAGCACGTGGCAACTCTTGTCAGAATTGCTACCTTATTTTGAAATTGTGTAGCCCCTTCCTATAACCTTGGATTCTTTAAAAATACCAGCGCTTCGAAACAAGTCCCACGTGGTCCCCCCCACCTCCCACCAAGATAACTTCACCCTTAGTTAATGCACACAGAGCGAGAGGCAGCAGAAGAGAGGTGCTGAGCTGCGTGGAGTTGGAGACAGTCAGGAACCAGAGGAAGAGAGGCTTTGGCCTTCTTGTCAGACCCTGTGAAAAAATAACTCATTCTGTTGCTGAATGGCAGGGACTTTTTAAGAAATAATCTAGAGAGTAATCTAAGGGCAAAAATATTGGAGGTTCAGATTTGTCCAAGGTACAGACCAGCTCTGAGCAGGTCAGTCAACCCTCAGAATGCAGGAGATACACAGCTGCCACTCAGCCCTTGTGAGATATCTTAATATTGAACAGCTGAAGAAATAAGACATCTCTAAAAAATAAAGGTATAAAGCCTGGCTTCTTGTGTTAAGTATGTATAATCTGGATACATTTATTGCTTGTGTAAAAGAGTGACTCACAGGAGCTGGCACGAAGTAAGCACAGCTCTAAGAAGCTCTTTGAAGGCCATCACTGTTAATATTTTTACTTCTGACCTGAAATATCCTCTGGTGTCCCAGACAAGGAATTCTTTTCAGCAGACACCAACATTTCCAGTGAACTCCACAGTAGTTTAACAGTCTATGCAAACCAGAGTATCCTAAGGAAATTAAACATAAACCTGTAAATTAAAATTACTTTTGAAATCCAACTTGTAGAATTTGCCTTTGTGCTGTATTTTATTTCAAAACAAACTCAATGCTCCTTTTGCTTCAGGCTGTACATCTCCTTAATGCGCATTTTAAAGCTTAATCTCACATTCTTCATTTTCTAGAGTAATTATATGCATAGAGCCCATAGTTTGCACTGCAGTAATTATGATTATTTACAAGATCAACTGAAGATGACCTGACATGAAAAAGTAGACCTGAAAAAGGCTTACATGCCCCAAACCTTATCTTTGTTTTTCTACTCTTATCAGTTGGCTTAATAAAAAGACACTATCTTACCTTCCAAACAACTAGCTTGTTTATATCGTTAGATCATTATGATTTTAGCAACTCTCACATCTTGTCTTCACCTTTGGAAAGAGGCATTACTCTTGTTGCTGCCTATGGCTTCTGTACTGAATCATTATCACTGTCTGTCTTTATGTCACTCTAGCTATCCAAGTAGCTAATCTGAGCACCTTTAAAGAGAATCATAGAACAACTTAGGTTGGAAGGGACCTCTCCGTGTCACCTGGTCCAACGCCCACTCACAGCAGAGCCAGCTTCAAAGTCAAATGCAACTTCAAAGTAGGATCAGGTTGCTCAGGGTCATATCCAGCTGAGTCTGGAGTATCTCCAAGGATGGAGACTCCACAACAGTCAATGATCTGAAGCGCTTGCTACTCTCTTGAAGTTGTGTGATACTTCCCACCATGCAGGTATTTTGCAGTGAGCTAATGGGAGTTCATGTACTGGGCAATACAGTGCTAGTCCTTGGACTTTCAGATATGCTGCTGTTGCACATACATTGTTTCTTGTTCCTTGTGAAAAAAACAATTACCCTCAGCACTGGAGTGACTAATAAGGGCAATGTGAGTTGCTGATGCTTTCATCTTCATCTGTGTTTCTCTTGGTTTCAGGAAATATTTCCTGCCAGCTTGTCTGAGCATTTATCATATTTCGATATTTTTTTTACCCAGGGAAAAAAAGAAAAGAAAAGAAAAGAAACCCCAAAAATCCTAATAACATCTCAAACACTGGAGCTATAATTAAAAAAAAGACTTATAAACTTGAAAATGAACCTGAGGCAAAATCATAGAGAACAAAAAATGTGTGTTTAATCCAAAGACTGTTTGCCTGCCTTTGCTTGCCTCCAATTTTGACCTGATGAGAGTTTTCAACTATTCCCCTGGCAAGCTGCACATCTGTATTTTAGAGTGTTATCTCGGGACCTGTGGGCTCAGAGCCTTTTTCACTCATCCACAATTGCTTTGGTTTGGTTTGAGACATTACTAGGACATTACTCGTGGACACTGTAGTATGAATTGAGTGGATAAGAAGCAGAAGTTGTGGAAGTGACCAAGAGCAGTGCTGCAGAGAGATGAATTTGGCCAGGGGAAGGAGTTTACGTATGATTTATGGGGGGGAAAGTGTGAAGCATTCAAGGGTGTGTTCTGTTCTAGAAGATCACTATTAAAGCAAATCCATATTTGTAAGTGGAAGTAAGCAGATACATGCAAAACATTAATAACATTAATAGTAAAATGAAAGCACATGTATTATTCATAATGCTTGCCAGTATTTCAGTGTATTGATTTAGGCCTGTTTAATGTACTTTAGGAATAAAAAATCAAAAGAGTTTGCATCAAGTCTGAGTAAGAAATTGGACTACATTTCTAATAAGTTGTTGATTTCACTAAACTTAGTTTGGATTGCTGCAACAATTCTTCTGCTAAAACCTTCCAGATTTTCAGAGAGCAGCCCATATTTTCAAATAAAGGATTGATGTTTTCCACTGAACATTATGTTAAAAGCAATTGTCTTTACCACTTTTGTCAAGTATTTCCAACAAATTATTACCAGTTTTCTGCTGACTTCTATTCAGCCCTGTCTTTTATGAGAATCAACGCCTGTTTTAAGAGATTTGGATAAGAGTCTAATACACTTGCAATTGCTTTACTCCCACTCAGCTGTTCTAATTCCTGTAGTCCAGATCTCTGGCCCTTCCTGATGAGTTGACTGTAATATGACTCATCTCCTTGACCTACCCAGCTGTTCTTATTTCATTTCCCTTTGCTGGGTCAAAGACAATCAGATCATTTATTTCAATCTTTCCAAAGTGAGGGAAAACTAACATTTTTAAAGGGCAATATATCATGGCCAATGACCCAATTACATAGTCTCATACACAGATTTGCTGACCTGGATTTTGAGTAGAACTCAGTTATTTGATGTTGATTGATGGCATTTGTAGGTATTTGGATTAAGACAATATGAGAATAAGCATGACATATCTTGCTGATTTTGTAAGGTGGAGGAAAAATTTCCTCTGTGTAGTATCACACCAGGGCTTAGTGTAATACAGCGACTTTTCATCTCCTTTGAAAGACTAATTAGCAGCCACATCTAAAAACAAGTAACTGGCCCTACTGAGCCAAAGGTATAGCTTTTTACTGCAGCTCCTTTATGTATCACTACAGAAATATCAATATAGCTTAAGGCCAGTCGTTCAGGTTTCTGTCTACCTGCAGATTCTTGTCATGTTCTTTTTTTTGCCAGGTCTCTTGGAGGAATTTATTATGGTAGGCATCACCCTTGTCTTGGGTAAAACATCATGAAGTGAAGATAACAGGATGGGAGAGTTAAGCTGGGCAGGAAAGAAGGATTAATGAGGGGAATGGAAACAGACTGGAAAGAGGAGATGATTTGTTTCAATAGGTTGGCCAAGGCAGGCAGCGACGCATTTTTTTTGGTTTTCTGTGGCTCAGTGTCAAAACCCCCATTATCAACAAGCAGACAGGAGAAGAAATAATTTGCAAAACATGAACACCTCAGCTTTATGTCTGGCATAGACCTTCCTGAAATTTTTTCCAACTAAGTTATTTTCCTCTTCAATAGTGAAAAAACAACCTAATGAAAGAGAAGTAGCCCAGGACAACAAGGTTGCTGTGATGTATCCACCAGTCCTTTCTTTGAAAGCAGAAACCTCTGCTTACTTGTTCTAGCACTTAAAGGAGAACAAAAAAAAAGAAAAGGGAAAATAAAGACAGACTTTGCTCATACGTTAAGTCAAGTAGGAGGCCAGCTCTTGCTTGCCTTGTTCTCATGAATAAGCCAGCTGAACTTGCATATTTGATCTGAACTTAAAGAGACTGAAGCTCTGGAATGTACTCCTGATTTGCAAAGGGAAGTCAATCCCCAGAAGAAACTTCACTTGGATCCAGGTGCCCCTCTTGTGTAAATACAGATGCAAAAGTGGTGGTAAGCAAGCCTCTTCTATTGTGTAAATTAGCTGGTTCTAAGGTGGGGATTTAAGGGGAACTTTGTCCTGCAGCGGATAAAAGCCAATGAGCTCTTCAGCACAAAAAAAGAGTCAAGGAAAGAATGTGCATCTAATCCAGATGAAAGATCTACAGGCAGTCTTTAAAAACATGTTAGTACAACTGCCTGGGAAGTTTCCAAATGGATGCCACATCTTGAACATCTTTCACAGCTTTATATCTGCCTTCGGTATGGAAATGAGAGAAGGGAAATACTGATAGGAGGGTTGAGAGGAATAAGTTGGGTACTTCGAAATGCAGTTGTTGTTCTTTGGTGCTCTTTTTTCTCCCTCCCTTTAAGTCACCCACAACAGTTTCTCATTTTTACAGAGATGAATCTGTGCCCTGCCAATTGTCTACCCCTAAAGGGCAGGAGTAGTGACAGGTTTGCAGCCCTAGATTTCTTTTGAGATGTGAGTTCTCAGCATCAAGGTCAAAAGCGGGGGTCATGATCCCTCATCTGACTATCTTTCACAGTGCTCCTGGCTACATGTACTTCTTTTTAAACATGGCAGATGGTGAAATACTAAAAGTACAAAGGATTACCAAATCCTATTCAATAGCTGAACTATTTGTATTATTATTATTTTGGAGTGGGGTCAGCCTTGTGACACCCTCACTATGTCTTTCACTTTAAGCTGCTCTTAGATACGCGAGTTTGGAAGGCTAAGGGAAAAAACAGTGGGGCTTGCCCTGTTTCGAAAGACTACAAAGCATCCCTCAAATGTCTTTTTTGCAAATTTTAACATAAACAAGATCTATGACTGCTTACCACAAAGGCTATATTACTGTTAGTTTCAAATGAGATGTGCATATCCAGATCATTACTCATAATATATCAGTCCATGTTAGGCCAAAACTATGAAATCTAAATGAGGTCCTAAAATTTTTTGTGAGACTAAAACTTTAGTGGAGTTGTTTGAAAAACTGATGTGTGGCTTTACTGTTGTACATCATGTGTGAGCAAAGGGGATTAGAAAGTGAAAGGAGAAGGCTGTCTGTCTCATTCTGGTAGAGTGATGATAATATTCTTTTTCCTTATTTTAAAGCTTCTCGGTGATACTCAAACATAGAGTTTATTGCTAGACTGAATCTGATAATACAAAAGTTTTCTGAATCGAACCAGAAAATACCTTTACAAATTTCATGTATTTTCTAGAAGCCTTTAACAAGTACTTCAGGAAGATATAGACTGAACTGCTGCTGTGTTGATATCAGTTAAGATAGAGTACAATTCTGAAACTTGTAAATCTTTCCAAACCTCTCACAAATATCAAAATACTCTCCATTTTCATCAGAATTTCAAAGGCTATGGTGGAGCTGTGTGGTCATGAGGACTTGCTGCCAGGTTATAATCTGCCCTCCATGGCAATAGAAGGCCACAATTTCTCCTGTGATTACAAGAGAAGGAAAAGACAGGGGGAAAAGGAGTTTTACTCTTATTTCATAGAGTTCCTCCTTGCAGGCTGTCATGCCTTTGGAAGGAGGAGGACATGCTCTGGTATTGCTCTCCCTGGAAGAAATGAGAGCAACGCCTCAGCAGCCGGGTGAAGAGGTACAACCACTGCTCGAGCAAAGAGCTCATCTGCATCAGGCACCAGCCACGAGGATGGACTGGAGGGCTGAGATAAGCACCAGCAAGGGGCCAAAGCAGGGGCTGCTGCCCCCAAGGCCTTGGTCAATCCTCTTCGATTCCCCAGGAGCAGGCGTGCTGCACTCCCAAGCAGAGGTGGGCACAACCGCGCGTGGGCAGCTGCTGCTGACAGGGCTTTTGCGGAAGCCGAGGAGGGGCTGAGCACACAGTTCAGTTGCCTTGCCGGCAAATGTACAGCATTGGTGGCTGCTGCAAAGAGAGGGCGTATCCGGAAATAACCACAGCCAAGCCCTGTTCTTAACAGGCATGGGGGTAAATCTGAAGTGACTCCGTAACTGGGTGAAAGCTTGGCACCGTTTATAACCCTTCGGTCCCTGTTAGCAATCACCTAGTGCAACGATGTCTTTTGAGCAATATCCAATACCTAGACACATGCAAATCTGAGGGTTCTGTTTGTCGGTTTATTTTTTTTCCCTCCAGATGAACAGAAAGCTTTTGACTGTTGTTAATGAGAATACGAAATGACAGTAACACCAGTGCAGGTGGCAGTTCCTTGGGCAATGGAAATGTCATGAAGAGTATATTTTTTTGCGGATAATTTTCCCATGATATAGACCACACAAAAGGCTCTGGGGCTACGTGGAGTTGTCAAATTATGTTTGCAGTTACCATAAAGCCAAAGCAAATCTAAAACCATAATTTCATGCTTGTGCAACATTTTGAAAGCTCTCATTTTGAAAGCAATCAAAAATTTACCTCTGAATACCCACAAAATTATGCAATGCAGATATTCTTTAGCATGCAAAGCTAGGCACATTCAGCTGAATGCTGTGGTTCTCAACCTCAGAGGCATAAACAGGGGTTGTTCTGTTAAACTCAACAGATGATACTGAAGCTCTGGTCCCATCATACAATCTCTTTGAAATTTTGTCTCCATCACACGGAGTGTAAGAGAACTGAATCCCCTCAAACTAGTGTTTTTCAAAACATGATCTTATCCATGTGAATAATCTAAGCTGTGCTGATGGAATGCAATCCAGGTATTCCTATACACACTAAACTTTTGGAAGGTAAAAATAAAATATCTTTTCTTTTTGCATCCCAGACTAGAATCAGGCCCAATGGATTTAAATAACCCTGTTTTTAACTTAAAGGTCAAAGGAAAATGAGTAATGAAATAATTCTTAAACAATGAAAAATTCAGAATGTTTCTGGTGTGCAATGTATGTGGCTGTTATCCTTCTTGTGCCATTAGAGTTCATAAATACAATGTAAAGGAAATGTCCTTTCATCTAATATTAACAATCAGAATCTGAAAAAAAGACCATTGACCTTAACATGAACAGAATTCAAATGAGTAATAATTTCCTCCTATTTTAGAAAAGCTTTCAATAAATTTATTGTTTTTAGTTTTCATGGGGCTTGGCTGGTGTGCTGGGAACACTGCTATTTGCTTATCAAGCTTCTGCCCATATATATTCTGCGTCAATGAAAAGCACTCTAGCCTGGTGCTGGCAGTGATAGGGCTGTGCTCATACATGTACTGTTGAGGGGTGGGTGGAATATTCTGTGTTTTCTCATGCACTATATTTCATTGTGGATTTTTTTCTGTGTGGGTGAGGGGGGAAGTGGATTACAAAATTAGGACTTTATTTTAGTTGCAGTGTAATTGCTTCAGCCTCCTTTAGATGTTTTGAATAACTTTAGAAGTAACAATGCACAAAAGCACAGGAAGCAATATGAGAAGCAAGCCCTTACCCAGCCTAGTTAAAATATTTTGGCCACAGTTTACAGAGCTGGATGCACAACATTAGGCACCAAGACTTTGCACTTGGAACCCTAGAGAGGCTCCTTCCACACCCACAGGTCCCATTTTCTTAGTTTTTGCATCAGTTCTGTGGGGATAAACCCAGAGGACTGAACACATAGAAAAAGTAAGTCTACATGACCCATTTCTGGCATACATGTCAATGTTCTGATGTGTCTGGGTCTGGTCACTGCTGCTGCTTAAGTTGTCCCCTGGCCTGGTCCTGGCTGGCATGATCTGGAGTCATTCTGCAGATGAGCAGGAGACACCCATGTAAATGATTTTGACTTTGCTCGCAGTTGTGCCTCAGCCAAAACAAGATCAGGATTCTTCCCATAGTGAGAGGATTCAGGGCCTCCAATTTATCTCTTTCCTTCTAGGAAATTGTTTCATGGGCAGAAATTGCATATCCTTGGGCACAAAACAAATCTAGCTGTGTTGTTTCCGGTGCTGTGGGCAAGTCACTGCTTATCCCAAGGATGGAGTTTTGTTCTGGTTTAACCTCATTAATTTAGTCACTGGAGTGCTGTGGAGAGGCTCTGCGTAACTGATGAATTTGGGTTATTTTAAAGAAACTGCTGCATCAGTGAACGCTGCGGTTGAGCCTGTTGCAGTCTGGAAGCATCCTTGACACTTTCAGTCTTCCTGCCCATATCTCTGCAAAACGCTATGCAGTCTGCTGATTTCTGGGCTCTGCCTGAATTCCGGAATTTGAGGATGAATCTGGCCTGGGATCTGAAACTGCGGTCTAAAGAGAAAGGGAGAATTGTCAGATGAGGAAACAAAGAAACCAGGATGTTCTCACCTTAAAAATATAAAGCGGGAGAGAAAACTGGGGCAGAAGAGAGAAACAGGAGGGCAAGCTTTTATAGAAAAGGAGATATTTTCACAGCTGAGGATCAGAGAAGCTGGCTGCATAGGATGAAGAAAGTGAGATCCCTTGATCATGGAGAAGCCATGAGCTGAAGTGAGGACCAGCTCAGAATCACTGGCCAAAACCTCCAGAAGGCACAGGAGTGGTAAATTTTGCCACAAAGCTCCATCCTGCTCATATACCATTTTACCTTGATCTGTGTTTCTTGCATTGGTGAAAGTGAAGGATGGCTACATTTAGAGCCCTTTGTAAAGTTTGGAGTATTCTGCGCTTTGGCACTTCTCTGAGGGAGTAAGCTGCAACCTACAGTGACTGAAAAAATTGAGTTAGGGAAATGACTTGCTGGAGGGAAGAGATGCCATCCACAGGGACCTTGACAGGCTTGAGAGGTGGATCCATGCAACCCTCATGAAGTTCAACAAGGCCAAGGCCAAGGTCTTTCACCTGTGTCAGGGCAATCGCAACCGCAAATACAGTCTGAATGATGAGTGGATGGAGAGCAGCCCTGCAAAGAAGGATTTGGGGGAGCTGGCTGATGAGGCGCTCAACATGAGCGGGCAATGTGCGCTGACAGCGCAAAAAGCTAACTGTGTCCTGGGCTGCATCAAAAGAAGTGTGGCCAACAGATCGAGGGAGGTGATTCTTCCCCTCTGCTCTGCTCTTGTAAGACCCCACCTGGAGCACTGTGTTCAGCTGTGAAGTCCCCAGCACAAGAAGGACACGCACCTATTGGAGTAGGTCCAGAGGAGGGACACAGAAATTGTAAAGGGCTGGAGCACCTCTCCTTTTAGAACACACTGGAAGAGTTGGATCTGTTCAGGCTGGAGAGGAGAAGCCTCAAGGGAGACCTTGTAGCAGCCTTCTGGTACCTGAAGAGTGCTACAGGAAAGCTGGAGAGGGACTGTCTATAAGGGCATGTAACCATAGGACAAGGATCAATGGTTTTAAACTAGAGCAGGGTAGATTTAAATTAGACATTAGAAAGAAGTTCTTTACTGTGATAGTGGTGAGACACTGGAACAGGTTGTCCAGAGAGGTGGACTTGTTCCCTGGAAGTGTTCCCTGGAAGTGTTCAAGGCCAGGTTGGATGGAGCTTTGAGCAATCTGATCTAGAGGGAGGTGTCCCTGCCCATGGCAGGAGGTTGGAACTAGATGGTCCTTAAGGTCCCTTCCAACTTAAACCATTCTATGATTCTATGAAATGTTTGATCAATCAAATTGACATCCATGATGCTGTCTGCACAAGGAACAGGACAGCTGAACCGAGAAGGCCTGTTTCTAGGAAGGAGAGATGATCAAATTGTGTTTAGTATGAAAGAAGCATTTAGTAAAGTCAGGCTTAGGAATGCAAAGGCATTTGAATGTAATGGTTTGGATCCCAAAAAGGTAGCTTGTTCCATGGGGAGCTGTTAGAGTTTTATACCTCTTTTTTTGGTGTAATTGTGATGAACTCATGTTTTCCACCCATAACTCTAATGTGTATGACAGCTTGTGAAAGGGTTTTACACATGAGGAAGACCAAGGTAAACCCAGATGTATTTATTTGTGCTGTAGCGGCACCTAAGGGCAGACAAGAACTTGAGCCAGTCTGTGATAGGTATCAGCTCCTACTGAAATAATAAAAAAAAATCTCTTGCCTGTAAGACAAGTAGATAGGAGATAAAATGAAGATGTGACCTGAGCAAGGTGACACATGGGAAATGAAAATGCATGTCTATTTACTTATTGTAGTAATTAGAGTTTTTTCTGCGTTGCACTTTTGCACTCGTACCCCTGTCCAAAGCTGCACATGTATATATACCAGGCTACTTTGATTTGTTTTGCAGACTATGAATCAGGTGTTACTTGGGAACTATCAGAGCAGAGAATCATTTTCCCGTGGTGAAATTATTATTTGTCCC